>NW_025745813.1:35000-200000 GCF_021184085.1 Oncorhynchus gorbuscha
AGGAAGGATCGTGTTTAAAAGGAGGGGTGAGACTTTGTCCCTCTACTCTTCCGTCAGGGTTCCGCTGATGTCCTCTGGAGGCGGGGTGGACGAGAACAGAGGCTCCTCCTCTTCTGGAACGTTGTTTGTGTTCTCAGAATTCCCACCATTCCCTTCATTATCCCCAGCTCTGCTCCTCCGGCTCCCGGTCCGACTGAGGCTGACATTCCCAACGCTCCCCACGCGACGAGGACTGCTGCTGAAAGATGACTCCCCTCCTCCTCGCCTGGGAAGGACGGGAATGTCGGGGAAATAATGGAATTAGAGGCAGAGGGAAGAGGCAGAATAGAAGGCCGTATTGGAGGAAGAGAAGAAAAAGTTAGAATTTGGAGAGGGAAGAAGAAGAGATGCCAGAACCAGACAGAGAGGAAATGAGTTAAGTTAGAGGTATAGTTGGTTTCCAGAGCCATGTAAGAAACATAGGTGTCTGGATGGTTAGACCTTAAACACTGTTGGAAGAAGAACTGGAAGAAAAGGCTGCTATAGAAGAGGAGGGGTTAGAGGTGAAGACAGAGGATGAATGAGAGACCAAGGGTTAGCAAAAGGCTGAGGAGTTTAAGTTGAGGAAGAGATTGAGGAAGAGTTTGAGGAAGAATTTAAGGTAGATTTTGAGGAAGAGTTTAAGGAAGAGTTTGAGGAAGGATTTAAGGAAGAATTTGAGGAAGAGTTTGAGGAAGGCTTTAAGGAAGAATTTGAGGAAGAGTTTGAGGAAGGCTTTAAGGAAGAGTTTGAGGAAGAGTTTGAGGAAGAATTTGAGGAAGAGTTTGAGGAAGATTTTGAGGAAGAGTTTGAGGAAGAGTTTAAGGAAGAATTTGAGGAAGAGTTTGAGGAAGAGTTTGAGGAAGAATTTAAGGAAGATTTTGAGGAAGAGTTTAAGGAAGAATTTGAGGAAGAGTTTAAGGCAGGCTTTAAGGAAGAATTTGAGGAAGAGTTTAAGGAAGATTTTGAGGAAGAGTTTGAGAAAGTGTCATCAGAAAAACTTAGTTGAATTAGCTGCAGAGTTGCTGTAGATTCCCAAGTCAAGTAATGATGTGAGTATTAAGTTGATTGCCGAAGTAAAGATGACTCAGCGAGAGGCAGACAGAGAAGCGTTTGAGGGCAAGTTAATATCTAAAGGACAGGTTTGAAGAGGTGTCAGAGACAGAAGAGGAAGAGAAAGAACATCAACATCATAAACGGTCTTGTTTTGGCTGGTCTTCAGTCAGGTGCAGAGTTATATTGTCTACTATATACAGGCCAGGTGTAGTGTTGTATTGTCTACTATATACAGGTCAGGTGTAGTGTTATATTGTCTACTATATACAGGCCAGGTGTAGTGTTGTATTGTCTACTATATACAGGCCAGGTGTAGTGTTATATTGTCTACTATATACAGGCCAGGTGTAGTGTTATATTGTCTACTATATACAGGTCAGGTGTAGTGTGTTGTATTTAATTGACAACGTTCTTATCCCTTGCTAGCTAGCTAACTACTGCTAACTTACACGTTGAACCCACCGCTTGCGTCGTGTGCCACGAGCGTTGCAAAATAAATGTACACATACATGTTATTCAATCATTTAATCCAAACTGCTTGCGAGCGTCAACTAGCGTCTGCGTAGTGCCAACTAGCGTCTACGTAGTGTCAACTAGCGTCAACTAGAGTCTGCGTAGCGTCAACTAGCGTCTGCGTAGCGCCAACTAGCATCTGCGTAGTGTCAACCAGCGTCAACTAGCATCAACTAGCGTCTGCGTAGTGTCGACTAGCGTCTGCGTAGCGCCAACTAGCGTCTGCGTAGTGTCAACTAGCATCAACTAGCGTCTGCGTAGCGCCAACTAGCGTCTGTGTAGTGTCAACTAGCATCAACTAGCGTCTGCGTAGCACCAACTAGCGTCTGTGTAGTGTCGACTAGTGTCTGCGTAGCGTCAACTAGCGTCAACTAGCATCAACTAGCGTCTGCGTAGCGTCAACTAGCATCAACTAGCATCTGCGTAGCACCAACTAGCGCCTGCGTAGCACCAACTAGCGTCTGTGTAGCGTCAACTAGCGTCTGCTTGGTGTCAACTAGCGTCTGCGTAGCACCAACTAGCGTCTGCGTAGCGTCAACTAGCGTCTGCTTGGTGTCAACTAGCGTCTGCGTAGCGTCAACTAGCGTCTGCTTGGTGTCAACTAGCGTCTGCGTAGTGCCAACTAGCGTCTGCGTAGCATCAACTAGCGTCTGCATAGCGTCAACTAGAGTCTGCGTAGCGTCAACTAGATTCTGCGTAGCGTCAACTAGCGTCTGCGTAGTGTCAACTAGAGTCTGCGTAGCGTCAACTAGCGTCTGCTTGGTGTCAACTAGCGTCTGCGTAGTGTCAACTAGCGTCTGTGTGGCGTCAACTAGCGTCTGCTTGGTGTCAACTAGCGTCTGCGTAGCGCCAACTAGCGTCTGCGTAGCGTCAACTAGCGTCTGCTTGGTGTCAACTAGAGTCTGCGTAGCGTCAACTAGCGTCTGCGTAGCGTCAACTAGAGTCTGCGTAGCGCCAACTAGAGTCTGCGTAGCGTCAACTAGCGTCTGCGTAGCATCAACTAGCGTCTGCGTAGCACCAACTAGCGTCTGTGTAGCGTCAACTAGCGTCTGCTTGGTGTCAACTAGCGTCTGCGTAGTGCCAACTAGCGTCTGCGTAGCATCAACTAGCGTCTGCGTAGCGTCAACTAGCGTCTGCGTAGCGTCAACTAGCGTCTGCGTAGCGCCAACTAGCGTCTGCGTAGTGTCAACTAGCGTCTGTGTAGCGTCAACTAGCGTCTGCTTGGTGTCAACTAGCGTCTGCGTAGTGTCAACTAGCGTCTGTGTAGCGTCAACTAGCGTCTGCTTGGTGTCAACTAGCGTCTGCGTAGCGCCAACTAGCGTCTGCGTAGCGTCAACTAGCGTCTGCTTGGTGTCAACTAGAGTCTGCGTAGCGTCAACTAGCATCTGCGTAGCGTCAACTAGCGTCTGCATAGCCAGGCACTAATAGAACTTGGTTCTATTTTTGACGCTTAAAGCGCTGCAAGTCCCGCCTCTCCCATCTCCTCATTGGTTTTTAGCAGCATATACCCACGTGGGTGATTGAAAGATGAACCTGAGGTCCACACTCCAGTCCAGTTGGTGGTGGTAATGCACCTTAAAGTTGGTTGCCAACCACCATATAAAGTCCAGAAGAAGAAGAAGACGGAAGGAGGAGAGATTCTGGCTTGAAACGAACTCGGTTTACCCTTTTATCTGTGGCTTAATAGTCAGAGTAGAGGACCTTGTACATTTCAGGTAAAATAACAACCCAATGTTTATATCCCAGGACAAATTAGCTCGCAACAACAAGCTAGCTAAATTGCCAATGAATGTTTCATGCGTTTCGACCTGTCTCCAAATGAATGTAGTTGGTTCAGAGTGTGTTTTGATATTTCAACCTGCGTGTCCTGGCCACGTCAGGTGTGGATAGACAAAACAAAAAAACATGCACACGATAGCGCACGTGCGCGCCCGGTCTCGTCAGCATGTTACAGTCACGTCCAACTGTGCAGCCAGATTAACAGCAACAGATTAACAGCAACAGTAGCTGCATTTGTTTTAAGATGTTTACATTTATTTGTATACATCCATAACAACGAGCTAATGAGACAGGAATTCACCTGGCATAGAACATGTGCTCTCTCATCAGGACACTGTTGTTCAGAGGAGCTAGCTAACAACACCGCTAACACAATCACTTCAAATTGAACGAGCTGCATTTCTACTATGGCTGTAACCCTGTAAAACAACTTCACAGCACCTACCTGGTGTAAAAACATCATCTCGAGGTGGACTTCAGTGTGATGTCTGCATAGTGTTGTATTTAGCCAGGCGGAATAACCTGTGTGTACCTGAGTTTGCTCTTTAGGGCCGACACCTCCCTGCTGATGGCGTCGTTGGCCTCGGAGGCTTCGTCCAGTTCTCTCTGTAACTTCCTGCGTCCCGCGGCAACCCGTTGAGACTCCTCCTCCGCCTCCTCCAGCTGACGCTTCAGCTGCTTCACACGCACGTTAGCCTTCTCCGCCTAGTCACACACACACACACACACACACACACACACACACACACACACACACACACACACACACACACACACACACACACACACACACACACACACACACACACACACACACACACACACACACACACACACACACACACACAGGGAAGGAAGCCAAAAAGCAAACTCAAAAATATGTTTTAAAATTGAAGGATATGTGTTGGAATGTGTGTGTGTATATACAGTGCCTTGCGAAAGTATTCGGCCCCCTTGAACTTTGCGACCTTTTGCCACATTTCAGGCTTCAAACATAAAGATATAAAACTGTATTTTTTTGTGAAGAATCAACAACAAGTGGGATACAATCATGAAGTGGAACGACATTTATTGGATATTTCAAACTTTTTTAACAAATCAAAAACTGAAAAATTGGGCGTGCAAAATTATTCAGCCCCTTTACTTTCAGTGCAGCAAACTCTCTCCAGAAGTTCAGTGAGGATCTCTGAATGATCCAATGTTGACCTAAATGACTAATGATGATAAATACAATCCACCTGTGTGTAATCAAGTCTCCGTATAAATGCACCTGCACTGTGAAAGTCTCAGAGGTCCGTTAAAAGTGCAGAGAGCATCATGAAGAACAAGGAACACACCAGGCAGGTCCGAGATACTGTTGTGAAGAAGTTTAAAGCCGGATTTGGATACAAAAAGATTTCCCAAGCTTTAAACATCCCAAGGAGCACTGTGCAAGCGATAATATTGAAATGGAAGGAGTATCAGACCACTGCAAATCTACCAAGACCTGGCCGTCCCTCTAAACTTTCAGCTCATACAAGGAGAAGACTGATCAGAAATGCAGCCAAGAGGCCCATGATCACTCTGGATGAACTGCAGAGATCTACAGCTGAGGTGGGAGACTCTGTCCATAGGACAACAATCAGTCGTATATTGCACAAATCTGGCCTTTATGGAAGAGTGGCAAGAAGAAAGCCATTTCTTAAATATATCCATAAAAAGTGTTGTTTAAAGTTTGCCACAAGCCACCTGGGAGACACACCAAACATGTGGAAGAAGGTGCTCTGGTCAGATAAAACCAAAATTGAACTTTTTGGCAACAATGCAAAACGTTATGTTTGGCATAAAAGCAACACAGCTCATCACCCTGAACACACCATCCCCACTGTCAAACATGGTGGTGGCAGTATCATGGTTTGAGCCTGCTTTTCTTCAGCAGGGACAGGGAAGATGGTTAAAATTGATGGGAAGATGGATGGAGCCAAATACAGGACCATTCTGGAAGAAAACCTGATGGAGTCTGCAAAAGACCTGAGACTGGGACTGAGATTTGTCTTCCAACAAGACAATGATCCAAAACATAAAGCAAAATCTACAATGGAATGGTTCAAAAATAAACATATCCAGGTGTTAGAATGGCCAAGTCAAAGTCCAGACCTGAATCCAATCGAGAATCTGTGGAAAGAACTGAAAACTGCTGTTCACAAATGCTCTCCATCCAACCTCACTGAGCTCGAGCTGTTTTGCAAGGAGGAATGGGAAAAAATGTCAGTCTCTCGATGTGCAAAACTGATAGAGACATACCCCAAGCGACTTGCAGCTTTAATCGCAGCAAAAGGTGGCGCTACAAAGTATTAACTTAAGGGGGCTGAATAATTTTGCACGCCCAATGTTTCAGTTTTTGATTTGTTAAAAAAGTTTGAAATATCCAATAAATGTCGTTCCACTTCATGATTGTGTCCCACTTGTTGTTGATTCTTCACAAAAAAATACAGTTTTATATCTTTCTGTTTGAAGCCTGAAATGTGGCAAAAGGTCGCAAAGTTCAAGGGGGCCGAATACTTTCGCAAGGCACTGTATATATATATATATATATATATATATATATATATATATATATATATATATGTGTGTGTGTGTGTGTACCTGGTCCTTGTACTGCTCTGCCTGTTTCCTGTCTTCCTCCATCTGGATGGTCAGATCCTTCAGTTTCTTCTCTTTCTGACGCGTTGCTTTAGCGCTGGTCTGTCTCTCTCTGGACACACACACACACACACACACACACACACACACACACACACACACACACACACACACACACACACACACACACACACACACACACACACACACACACACACACACACACACACAGAATGAGAAACACACACACACACACACACACACACACGAACCAGAACCTTACAGCTGTCTCTCTCTGGACACACACCAAGCCAGAACTTTACAGCTGATATATATTTTATTTAACCTTTCTTTAGGCAGGGAGTCCCATTGATGTCCTCTACCAACAATCTGAATTGTCAGAAAGGTACCAATGCATCCAACTGTAATGATGACTGCACTATCCATTCCATCACTACAGTATTACTATTGGGTTTATACACTCACCGGACAGTTTATTAGGTACACCCATCTAGTACCTGGTCCAGTTTATTAGGTACACCCATCTAGCTCAGTTGGTAGAGCATGGCGCTTGTAACGCCAGGGTAGTGGGTTCGATCCCCGGGACCACCCATACGTAGAATGTATGCACACATGACTGTAAGTCGCTTTGGATAAAAGCGTCTGCTAAATGGCATATATTATTATTATTATTATTTAGTACCAGGTCCAGTTTATTAGGTACACCCATCTAGTACCAGGTCCAGTTTAGTAGGTACACCCATCTAGTACCAGGTCCAGTTTATTAGGTACACCCATCTAGTACCAGGTCCAGTTTATTAGGTACACCCATCTAGTACCCGGACAGTTTATTAGGTACACTTACATAGTACCAGGTCCAGTTTATTAGGTACACCTTCAGTTTATTAGGTATACCCATCTTCCTTTGCCTCCAGAACAGCTTGAATTCTTCGGGGCATTCTACAAGGTGTCGAAAAACGTTTCACAGGGATGTTGACATCACACAAGTACATGGTTGGACCTTCCTTTGCCTCCAGAACAGCTTGAATTCTTCGGGGCATTCTACAAGTTGTCGAAAAACGTTTCTGCAGATTGGACGGCGGTACGCTCATACTGGGAACAGTCAGTTACATCTCATCGCAAAGATATTCTATTGGGTTGAGGTCTGGGGACTGACCTAGGGACTGACCTGGGGACTGATCTGGGGACTGGTCTGGGGACTGATCTGGTGACTGACCTGGGGTCTGATCTGGGGATTCATCTGGGGACTGGTCTGGGGATTCATCTGGGGACTGATCTGGGGACTGACCTGGGGACTGATCTGGGGATTCATCTGGGGACTGGTCTGGGGATTCATCTGGGGACTGATCTGGGGACTGGTCTGGGGACTGACCTGGGGACTGATCTGGCCACTCAAGTAAACTGAACTCGCTGTCATTTTCCAGGCGATGTTTTCCCACTTCTCTATTGTAGTGGATCACGTGTCCACTGGAGCCGCTTCTTCCTGTTTGTAGCAGATGGGAGGGGAACCCGGTGTGGTAGTCTGCTGCAACAGCCCATCCGTGACAGAGATCGATGAGATGTGCATTCGTGAGATGCCGTTATGCACACCACTGTTGTACAGCGCCGGGATTTGCCTGTTTGTGTCCCGTCTGTTGGATTGCACGATTGTTGCCGTTTTCCTTCGACCCCTCGACCTCGCTCGAAGTCGCTTAGGTCACTGGTTTTACCCATTCTAAAGTTCAATCGAACAGTAACTGAATGCCTTGATGCCTGTCTGCCTCTTTTATATAGCAAGCCACGGCCACGCGGCCTTCTGTAGGAAGGATACGTTTTTGGTGTACCTAATAAACTGTCCAGAGAGTGTATATTTACCTACCTTGCCTGTTGCATTGAGATCAAGTTCTTTATGTAGTTCATCATGACCATGTGAGTAAGAACTACATTTCCCATCATCCTCCCCTGACCCCACCTGAGCTGTTCCTGTCTCCTCCTCTCCTCTCCTCCCCCTCTCCTGTCCTTACCTGTTCTCCAGCTCCAGCTGCTCGTCCAGCTGGTGTAGTTTGGCCTCCAGGGCGGCGATGGAGGATTTGAACTTTGACCTTCCCTGACCCTCCATCTCCTGTAGCTTGAGCTTCAGATCCTTGTTCTGCCTCTCGAGCTGCTGTCTGGCGCCCTCACTGCTCTGGGAGGAACTACGCTCAGCCTGCAGCTCACTGCTCAACTGATCCACCTAGGGGGAAGGGATAGAGAGACGCACACATCATCACTTTAGAGAGGGGGTCATGGGAGGAAGAGGTTAAGACCAGGGGGAAGAGATAGGAGATGCCCTCTGGTCTGACAATAAAGGGAAGAGGTAGGGAGACAGTAAAGGGAAGAGGTAGGGAGACAGTAAAGGGAAGAGGTAGGGAGACACTAAAGGGAAGAGGTATGGAGACAGTAAAGGGAGACAGTATAGGGAAGAGGTAGGGAGACAGTAAAGGGAGACAGTATAGGGAAGAGGTAGGGAGACAGTAAAGGGAAGAGGTAGGGAGACAGTAAAGGTAAGAGGTATGGAGACAGTAAAGGGAAGAGGTATGGAGACAGTAAAGGGAGACAGTATAGGGAAGAGGTAGGAAGACAGTAAAGGGAAGAGGTAGGGAGACAGTAAAGGTAAGAGGTATGGAGACAGTATAGGGAAGAGGTATGGAGACAGTAAAGGGAGACAGTATAGGGAAGAGGTAGGGAGACAGTAAAGGGAAGAGGTAGGGAGACAGTAAAGGGAAGAGGTAGGGAGACAGTAAAGGGAAGAGTATAGGGTAAAGGAGACAGTATAGGGAAGAGGTAGGGAGACAGTAAAGGAAAGAGGTAGGGAGACAGTAAAGGGAAGAGGTATGGAGACAGTAAAGGGAAGAGGTATGGAGACAGTAAAGGGAGACAGTAAAGGGAAGAGGTAGGGAGACAGTAAAGGGAAGAGGTCGGGAGACAGTAAAGGGAAGAGGTATGGAGACAGTAAAGGGAGACAGTATAGGGAAGAGGTAGGGAGACAGTAAAGGGAGACAGTATAGGGAAGAGGTAAGGAGACAGTAAAGGGAGACAGTATAGGGAAGAGGTAGGGAGACAGTAAAGGGAGACAGTATAGGGAAGAGGTAAGGAGACAGTAAAGGGAAGAGGTCGGGAGACAGTAAAGGTAAGAGGTATGGAGACAGTAAAGGGAAGAGGTAGGGAGACAGTAAAGGGAAGAGGTAGGGAGACAGTAAAGGGAGACAGTATAGGGAAGAGGTATGGAGACAGTAAAGGGAAGAGGTAGGGAGACAGTAAAGGGAAGAGGTAGGGAGACATTATAGGGAAGAGGTATGGAGACAGTAAAGGGAAGAGGTAGGGAGACAGTAAAGGGAAGAGGTAGGGAGACAGTAAAGGGAGACAGTATAGGGAAGAGGTAGGGAGACAGTAAAGGGAGACAGTATAGGGAAGAGGTAGGGAGACAGTAAAGGTAAGAGGTAGGGAGACAGTACAGGGAAGAGGTAGGGAGACAGTACAGGGAAGAGGTAGGGAGACAGTACAGGGAAGAGGTAGGGAGACAGTACAGGTAAGAGGTAGGGAGACAGTACAGGGAAGAGGTAGGGAGACAGTACAGGTAAGAGGTAGGGAGACAGTAAAGGTAAGAGGTAGGGAGACAGTAAAGTTAAGAAGTACGGAGACAGTAAAGGGAAGAGGTATGGAGACAGTAAAGGGAGACAGTAAAGGGAAGAGGTAGGGAGACAGTAAAGGGAAGAGGTCGGGAGACAGTAAAGGGAAGAGGTATGGAGACAGTAAAGGGAGACAGTATAGGGAAGAGGTAGGGAGACAGTAAAGGGAGACAGTATAGGGAAGAGGTAAGGAGACAGTAAAGGGAGACAGTATAGGGAAGAGGTAGGGAGACAGTAAAGGGAGACAGTATAGGGAAGAGGTAAGGAGACAGTAAAGGGAAGAGGTCGGGAGACAGTAAAGGGAAGAGGTAGGGAGACAGTAAAGGGAGACAGTATAGGGAAGAGGTAGGGAGACAGTAAAGGGAAGAGGTAGGGAGACAGTAAAGGGAAGAGGTATGGAGACAGTAAAGGGAAGAGGTATGGAGACAGTAAAGGGAGACAGTAAAGGGAAGAGGTAGGGAGACAGTAAAGGGAAGAGGTCGGGAGACAGTAAAGGGAAGAGGTATGGAGACAGTAAAGGGAGACAGTATAGGGAAGAGGTAGGGAGACAGTAAAGGGAGACAGTATAGGGAAGAGGTAAGGAGACAGTAAAGGGAGACAGTATAGGGAAGAGGTAGGGAGACAGTAAAGGGAGACAGTATAGGGAAGAGGTAAGGAGACAGTAAAGGGAAGAGGTCGGGAGACAGTAAAGGTAAGAGGTATGGAGACAGTAAAGGGAAGAGGTAGGGAGACAGTAAAGGGAAGAGGTAGGGAGACAGTAAAGGGAGACAGTATAGGGAAGAGGTATGGAGACAGTAAAGGGAAGAGGTAGGGAGACAGTAAAGGGAAGAGGTAGGGAGACATTATAGGGAAGAGGTATGGAGACAGTAAAGGGAAGAGGTAGGGAGACAGTAAAGGGAAGAGGTAGGGAGACAGTAAAGGGAGACAGTATAGGGAAGAGGTAGGGAGACAGTACAGGGAAGAGGTAGGGAGACAGTAAAGGTAAGAGGTAGGGAGACAGTACAGGGAAGAGGTAGGGAGACAGTACAGGGAAGAGGTAGGGAGACAGTACAGGGAAGAGGTAGGGAGACAGTACAGGGAAGAGGTAGGGAGACAGTACAGGGAAGAGGTAGGGAGACAGTAAAGGTAAGAGGTAGGGAGACAGTAAAGGTAAGAGGTAGGGAGACAGTACAGGTAAGAGGTAGGGAGACAGTACAGGGAAGAGGTAGGGAGACAGTACAGGTAAGAGGTAGGGAGACAGTAAAGGTAAGAGGTAGGGAGACAGTAAAGGTAAGAAGTACGGAGACAGTAAAGGGAAGAGGTATGGAGACAGTAAAGGGAGACAGTAAAGGGAAGAGGTAGGGAGACAGTAAAGGGAAGAGGTAGGGAGACAGTAAAGGGAAGAGGTAGGGAGACAGTAAAGGGAAGAGGTATGGAGACAGTAAAGGGAGACAGTATAGGGAAGAGGTAGGGAGACAGTAAAGGGAAGAGGTAGGGAGACAGTAAAGGGAAGAGGTATGGAGACAGTAAAGGGAAGAGGTATGGAGACAGTAAAGGGAGACAGTAAAGGGAAGAGGTAGGGAGACAGTAAAGGGAAGAGGTCGGGAGACAGTAAAGGGAAGAGGTATGGAGACAGTAAAGGGAGACAGTATAGGGAAGAGGTAGGGAGACAGTAAAGGGAGACAGTATAGGGAAGAGGTAAGGAGACAGTAGAGGGAAGAGGTAGGGAGACAGTAAAGGTAAGAGGTATGGAGACAGTAAAGGGAAGAGGTAGGGAGACAGTAAAGGGAAGAGTTAGGGAGACAGTACAGGGAAGAGGTAGGGAGACAGTACAGGGAAGAGGTAGGGAGACAGTAAAGGTAAGAGGTAGGGAGACAGTAAAGGTAAGAGGTAGGGAGACAGTAGAGGGAAGAGGTAGGGAGACAGTACAGGGAAGAGGTAGGGAGACAGTACAGGTAAGAGGTAGGGAGACAGTAAAGGTAAGAGGTACGGAGACAGTAAAGGGAAGAGGTAGGGAGACAGTAAAGGGAAGAGGTAGGGAGACAGTAAAGGGAGACCGTGAAGGGAAGAGGTAGGGAGACAGTAAAGGGAGACAGTAACAGTAAAGGGAAGAGGTATGGAGACAGTAAAGGGAAGAGGTAGGGAGACAGTAAAGGGAAGAGGTAGGGAGACAGTAAAGGGAAGAGGTAGGGAGGCAGTACAGGTAAGAGGTAGGGAGACAGTACAGGTAAGAGGTAGGGAGACAGTAAAGGGAAGAGGTAGGGAGACAGTAAAGGGAGACCGTGAAGGGAAGAGGTAGGGAGACAGTAAAGGGAGACAGTAAATGGAAGAGGTATGGAGACAGTAAAGGGAAGAGGTAGGGAGACAGTAAAGGGAAGAGGTAGGGAGACAGTAAAGGGAAGAGGTCGGGAGACAGTAAAGGGAAGAGGTATGGAGACAGTAAAGGGAAGAGGTAGGGAGACAGTAAAGGGAAGAGGTATGGAGACAGTACAGGGAAGAGGTATGGAGACAGTAAGGGAAGAGGTAGGGAGACAGTAAAGGGAAGAGGTAGGGAGACAGTAAAGGGAAGAGGTATGGAGACAGTAAAGGGAAGAGGTATGGAGACAGTACAGGGAAGAGGTATGGAGACAGTACAGGGAAGAGGTAGGGAGACAGTAAAGGGAAGAGGTAGGGAGACAGTAAAGGGAAGAGGTAGGGAGACAGTAAAGGGAAGAGGTATGGAGACAGTAAAGGGAGACAGTATAGGGAAGAGGTATGGAGACAGTAAAGAGAAGAGGTATGGAGACAGTAAAGGGAAGAGGTAGGGAGACAGTAAAGGGAAGAGGTCGGGAGACAGTAAAGGGAAGAGGTAGGGATACAGTAAAGGGAAGAGGTAGGGAAGTCACTGAGTGTCTCTTGGTCTGCTCCTCCTCCCTTCACACTACCTAGTGCATACTCCCCTCCCCGTAAACCCTACCTAAAGCACACTCCCCTCCCACCTACACACTACCCAGTGTATACTCCCCCCCTCTCCTACCTGTTGCTGTGTCTTCCGGAGGCGGTCGTGGAGGTTCTCCATGTTGGCCTGCTCCTCCTCCAGCTCTTCCTCTAGCTGGCTGATCTTAGCCTCCAGACGACGCTTCTCATCGGACATCATAGACCTGAGAAGAGGAGGAGAGAGGAAGAGGAGAGGAGGAGGATGGAGGATAGGAGGAGGAGGAGAAGAAGAGGAGGAGGAGCAGATGAGCAGAGACAGTATAAATGTCAATAGTCTGCACTGAATTGAATGGGAGAAACTAATGAGTTAAAGGTAAGGTTTAAGTGTTAAGTTTGGGTTAAGGGAAGAGGTTTAAGGCTTAAGTTTGGGTTAAGGGTTAAGTTTAAGGGTTACGTTTTTGGTTAAGGGTTAGGTTTAACCTGTTACTCCTACCCCCTACTTTTTCGAACATTCTGTTAAAAATCGCGCAACATTTCAGCACCCTGCTACTCATGCCAGGAATATAGTATATGCATATGATTAGTATGTGTGGATAGAAAACACTCAGATGTTTATAAAACTGGTTAAATCACGGCTGTGACTATAACAGAACGTGCGTTTCATCGAAAAGTGCAGGAAAATCTGATCACTGAAAATGGAAAAATATATCCATGCGCCACTTCAACCGATTGATAAAGGTGAACCACATTAAATGGGGCCGAGGTTGAATACCTACAGCTTCCACACGATGTCAACAGTCTTGTCATTTGCCTAGGCTTCGTTTCTTGGTCAAACGAACAAGAGACAGCCCATTTCTTCAGGTCTCCGACCGGATATTTTGGTTGAGATTTACCCGGACATTATTTCCAGACGTACAGCTATAGAATATACATCGCCTCGTGATCAATTTGATCGCTTATTAACGTTTACTAATACCTAAAGTTGCATTACAAAAGTATTTCGAAGTGTTTTGTGAAAGTTTATCGTCAACTTTTTTAATTTTCAAAAATGACGTTACGTTATAAAACGCTATTTTTTCGTTGATCACACAGTCTTCATAGATCGATATCTAGGCATCTATCTAGATATCTATATGGACCGATTTAATCGGAAAAAAAGACCCAATAGTGTTTATGGGACATCTAGGAGTGCCAACAAAGAAGATGGTCAAAGGTAATGAATGTTTTATATTTTATTTGTGCGTTTTGTGTAGCACCGACTATGCTAATTATTTTGTTTACGTCCCCTGCGGGTCTTTTGGGGTGTTACATGCTATCAGATAATAGCTTCCCATGCTTTCACCGAAAAGCATTTTAAAAATCTGACTTGTTGCCTGGATTCACAACGAGTGTAGCTTTAATTCAATACCCTGCATCTGTATTTTAATGAACGTTTGAGTTTTAACGAGTGCTATTAGCATTTAGCGTAGCGCATTTGCATTTCCAGATGTCTAGATGGGACGCCTGCGTGTCAGGTAGGAGCAAGAGGTTAAGGGTTAAGTTTGGGTTAAGGGTTAGGTCTAGGCATTAGGGTTAAGGTTAGTTTTAGGGTATGGTTAAGTTTGGGTTAAGGGTTAGGTTTAAGGGTTAAGTTTGGGTTAAGAGTTAGGTCTAGGCATCAGGGTTAAGGTTAGTTTTAGGGTATGGTTAAGTTTGGGTTAAGGGTTAGGTTTAAGGGTTAAGTTTGGGTTAAGAGTTAGGTCTAGGCATCAGGGTTAAGGTTAGTTTTAGGGTATGGTTAAGTTTGGGTTAAGGGTTAGGTTTAAGGGTTAAGTTTGCGTTAAGGGTTAGGTTTAGGTTTAAGGGTTAAGTTTGGGTTTAAGGGTTAAGTTTGGGTTAAGGGTTAAGTTTGGGTTAAGGGTTAGGTTAATGTTTAAGAATTAAGTTTGGATTAAGGGTTAGGTTTAAGGGTTAAGTTGGGTTAAGGGTTAGGTTTAAGGGTTTGGTTTGGGTTAAGGTTAGGTTTAGGCATAAGGGTTAAGGTTAGTTTTAGGGTAGGGTTAGGTTTAAGGGTTAAGTTGGGTTAAGGGTTAGGTTTAAGGGTTAAGTTTGGGTTAAGTTTAGGTTTCAGGGTTAAGTTTGGGTTAAGGGTTAAGGTTAGTTTTAGGGTAGGGTTAAGTTTGGGTTAAGGGTTAGGTTTAAGGGTTAAGTTTGGGTTAAGTTTAGGTTTCAGGGTTAAGTTTGGGTTAAGGGTTAAGGTTAGTTTTAGGGTAGGGTTAAGTTTGGGATAAGGGCTAGGTTTAAGGGTTTAGTTTGGGTTAAGGTTAGGTTTAGGCATAAGGGTTAAGGTTAGTTTTAGGGTATGGTTAGGTTAGTTTTAGGGTAGGGTTAGGTTTGGGTTAAGGGTTAAGGTTAGTTTTAGGGTATGGTTAGGTTTGGATTAAGGGTTAGGTTAGTTTTAGGGTAGGGTTAGGTTTGGGTTAAGGGTTAAGGTTAGTTTTAGGGTATGGTTAGGTTTAGGGTTAAGGGTTAAGGTTAGTTTTAGGGTAGGGTTAAGTTTGGGTTAAGGGTTAGGTTTAAGGGTTAAGTTTGGGTTAAGTTTAGGTTTCAGGGTTAAGTTTGGGTTAAGGGTTAAGGTTAGTTTTAGGGTAGGGTTAAGTTTGGGATAAGGGCTAGGTTTAAGGGTTTAGTTTGGGTTAAGGTTAGGTTTAGGCATAAGGGTTAAGGTTAGTTTTAGGGTAGGGTTAGGTTAGTTTTAGGGTATGGTTAGGTTTGGGTTAAGGTTAGTTTTAGGGTATGGTTAGGTTTGGGTTAAGGGTTAGGTTTAAGGGTTTAGTTTGGGTTAAGGGTTAGGTTTAGGCATAAGGGTTAGGTTAGTTTTAGGGTATGGTTAGGTTTGGGTTAAGGGTTAGGTTAGTTTTAGGGTATGGTTAGGTTTGGGTTAAGGGTTAGGTTAGTTTTAGGGTATGGTTAAGTTTGGGTCAAGGGTTAGGTTAGTTTTAGGGTATAGTTAGGTTTAGGTTAAGGTTAGTTTTAGGGTATCGTTAGGTTTGGGTTAAGGGTTAAGGTTAGTTTTAGGGTAGGGTTAGGTTTGGGTTAAGCGTTAGGTTGGGTTAAGGGTTAAGGGTTAGGTTTAGGTTAGTTTTAGGGTATGGTTAGGTTTGGGTTAAGGGTTAGGTTAGGTTTGGGTTAAGGGTTAAAGGTTAGGTTTGGGTTAAGGGTTAAGGGTTAGGTTTGGGTTAAGGGTTAGGTTAGTTTTAGGGTATGGTTAGGTTTGGGTTAAGGGTTAGGTTTAAGGGTTAAGTTTGGGTTAAGGGTTAGGTTTAGGTTTAAGTTTGGGTTAAGGGTTAGGTTTAAGGGTTAAGTTTGGGTTAAGGGTTAGGTTTAAGGGTTAAGTTTGGGTTAAGGGTTACGTTTGGGTTAAGGGTTAGGTTTAGGCATAAGGGTTAGGTTAGTTTTAGGGTATGGTTAGGTTTGGGTTAAGGTTAGTTTTAGGGTATGGTTAGGTTTGGGTTAAGGGCTAGGTTTAAGGGTTTAGTTTGGGTTAAGGGTTAGGTTTAGGCAAAAGGGTTAGGTTAGTTTTAGGGTATGGTTAGGTTTGGGTTAAGGTTAGTTTTAGGGTATGGTTAAGTTTGGGTCAAGGGTTAGGTTAGTTTTAGGGTATGGTTAGGTTTGGGTTAAGGGTTAAGGTTAGTTTTAGGGTATGGTTAAGTTTGGGTCAAGGGTTAGGTTAGTTTTAGGGTATGGTTAGGTTTGGGTTAAGGGTTAAGGTTAGTTTTAGGGTATGGTTAGGTTTGGGTTAAGGGTTAGGTTAGTTTTAGGGCATGGTTAAGTTTGGGTCAAGGGTTAGGTTAGTTTTAGGGTATGGTTAGGTTTGGGTTAAGGTTAGTTTTAGGGTATCGTTAGGTTTAACCTCCCCACGTCTACCTTTGACTCTTTCCTCTCTGCCTCCTTCTTTCCACTCCTCTCCTCTTTTGACCTCACCCTCTCACCTTCCCCCCCTACTCACAAGGCAGGCAATACGCTCGACCTCATCTTTACTAGATGCTGTTCTTCCACTAACCTCACTGCAACTCCCCTCCAAGTCTCCGACCACTGCCTTGTATCCTTTTCCCTCTCGCTCTCATCCAACACCTCCCACACTGCCCCTACTCGGATGGTATCGCGCCGTCCCAACCTTCGCTCTCTCTCCCCCGCTACTCTCTCCTCTTCCATCCTATCATCTCTTCCCTCCGCTCAAACCTTCTCCCACCTATCTCCTGATTCTGCCTCCTCAACCCTCCTCTCCTCCCTCTCTGCTTCCCTTGACTCTCTATGTCCCCTATCCTCCAGGCCGGCTCGGTCCTCCCCTCCCGCTCCGTGGCTCGATGACTCATTGCGAGCTCACAGAACAGGGCTCCGGGCAGCCGAGCGGAAATGGAGGAAAACTCGCCTCCCTGCGGACCTGGCATCCTTTCACTCCCTCCTCTCTACATTTTCCTCCTCTGTCTCTGCTGCTAAAGCCACTTTCTACCACGCTAAATTCCAAGCATCTGCCTCTAACCCTAGGAAGCTCTTTGCCACCTTCTCCTCCCTCCTGAATCCTCCGCCCCCCCCCCCTCCTCCCTCTCTGCAGATGACTTCGTCAACCATTTTGAAAAGAAGGTCGACGACATCCGATCCTCGTTTGCTAAGTCAAACGACACCGCTGGTTCTGCTCACACTGCCCTACCCTGTGCTCTGACCTCTTTCTCCCCTCTCTCTCCAGATGAAATCTCGCGTCTTGTGACGGCCGGCCGCCCAACAACCTGCCCGCTTGACCCTATCCCCTCCTCTCTTCTCCAGACCATTTCCAGAGACCTTCTCACCTCGCTCATCAACTCATCCCTGACCGTTGGCTACGTCCCTTCCGTCTTCAAGAGAGCGAGAGTTGCACCCCTTCTGAAAAAACCTACACTCGATCCCTCCGATGTCAACAATTACAGACCAGTATCCCTTCTTTCTTTTCTCTCCAAAACTCTTGAACGTGCCGTCCTTGGCCAGCTCTCCCGCTATCTCTCTCTGAATGACCTTCTTGATCCAAATCAGTCAGGTTTCAAGACTAGTCATTCAACTGAGACTGCTCTCCTCTGTATCACGGAGGCGCTCCGCACTGCTAAAGCTAACTCTCTCTCCTCTGCTCTCATCCTTCTAGATCTATCGGCTGCCTTCGATACTGTGAACCATCAGATCCTCCTCTCCACCCTCTCCGAGTTGGGCATCTCCGGCGCGGCCCATGCTTGGATTGCGTCCTACCTGACAGGTCGCTCCTACCAGGTGGCGTGGCGAGAATCTGTCTCCTCACCACGCGCTCTCACCACTGGTGTCCCCCAGGGCTCTGTTCTTGGCCCTCTCCTATTCTCGCTATACACCAAGTCACTTGGCTCTGTCATAACCTCACATGGTCTCTCTTATCATTGCTATGCAGACGACACACAATTAATCTTCTCCTTTCCCCCTTCTGATGACCAGGTGGCGAATCGCATCTCTGCATGTCTGGCAGACATATCAGTGTGGATGACGGATCACCACCTCAAGCTGAACCTCGGCAAGACGGAGCTGCTCTTCCTCCCGGGGAAGGACTGCCCGTTCCATGATCTCGCCATCACGGTCGACAACTCCATTGTGTCCTCCTCCCAGAGCGCCAAGAACCTTGGCGTGATCCTGGACAACACCCTGTCGTTCTCAACTAACATCAAGGCGGTGGCCCGTTCCTGTAGGTTCATGCTCTACAACATCCGCAGAGTACGACCCTGCCTCACACAGGAAGCGGCGCAGGTCCTAATCCAGGCACTTGTCATCTCCCGTCTGGATTACTGCAACTCGCTGTTGGCTGGCCTCCCTGCCTGTGCCATTAAACCCCTTCAACTCATTCAGAACGCCGCAGCCCGTCTGGTGTTCAACCTTCCCAAGTTCTCTCACGTCACCCCGCTCCTCCGTTCTCTCCACTGGCTTCCAGTTGAAGCTCGCATCCGCTACAAGACCATGGTGCTTGCCTACGGAGCTGTGAGGGGAACGGCACCTCAGTACCTCCAGGCTCTGATCAGGCCCTACACCCAAACAAGGGCACTGCGTTCATCCACCTCTGGCCTGCTCGCCTCCCTACCACTGAGGAAGTACAGCTCCCGCTCAGCCCAGTCAAAACTGTTCGCTGCCCTGGCCCCCCAATGGTGGAACAAACTCCCTCACGACGCCAGGACAGCGGAGTCAATCACCACCTTCCGGAGACACCTGAAACCCCACCTCTTTAAGGAATACCTAGGATAGGTTAAGTAATCCCTCTCACCCCACCCCCCCTAAGTTTTAGATGCACTATTGTTAAGTGACTGTCCCACTGGATGTCATAAGGTGAATGCACCAATTTGTAAGTCGCTCTGGATAAGAGCGTCTGCTAAATGACTTAAATGTATGTATGTAAATGTAATGGTTTGGGTTAAGGGTTAAGGTTAGTTTTAGGGTAGGGTTAGGTTTGGGTTAATCGTTAAGGGTTAGGTTGGGTTAAGGGTTAAGGGTTAGGTTTAGGTTAGTTTTAGGGTATGGTTAGGTTTGGGTTAAGGGTTAGGTTAGGTTTGGGTTAAGGGTTAAGGGTTAAAGGTTAGGTTTGGGTTAAGGGTTAGGTTTGGGTTAAGGGTTAGGTTAGTTTTAGGGTATGGTTAGGTTTGGGTTAGGGGTTAGGTTTGGGTTAAGGGTTAAGGGTTAAAGGTTAGGTTTGGGTTCAGGGTTAAGGGTTAGGTTTGGGTTAAGGGTTAAGGGTTAAGGGTTACGTGTTACAGTACTGAGGATGTTGTCACATGTCCAGATGTTCTACATCAATACAGATGAAGGAACAGAGATGAGGCCTGTGTCCCATATTACATCCTATTCCCTTTATAGTGCACTACTTTAGACCACGGACCAATGGCCTATAGGGTGGCATTTGGGACACAGTCTAGGGGACCTTTTAAAAGTAGCCTACACACTCACTTTCCAGAGTTGCTGGCCAGATCCTCAGACATCTCATCTCTCTCTGTCTCGGCCTGTTTACGAGCCCTCTCTGCCGCAGCCAAGTCCTACAGGGGGACAAAGAGTGAAGAGATGGAGGAGGAGAGAGGGGGGGCATGTTAGGAGACAAGAACAGGAGAGAGTCAGAGTGAAGAGATGGAGGAGGAGAGAGGGGGGGCATGTTAGGAGACAAGAACAGGAGAGAGGGGGCATGTTAGGAGACAAGAACAGGAGAGAGGGGGGCATGTTAGGAGACAAGAACAGGAGAGAGGGGGGGCATGTTAGGAGACAAGAACAGGAGAGGGGGGGGGCATGTTAGGAGATAAGAACAGGAGAGAGGCAGAGTGAAGAGATGGAGGAGGAGAGGGGGGGGGGCATGTTAGGAGACAAGAACAGGAGAGGGGGGGGGGGCATGTTAGGAGACAAGAACAGGAGAGAGGCAGAGTGAAGAGATGGAGGAGGAGAGGGGGGGGGCATGTTAGGAGACAAGAACAGGAGAGGGGGGGGGCATGTTAGGAGACAAGAACAGGAGAGAGGCAGAGGAAGAGATGGAGGAGAGAGGGGGGGGGCATGTTAGGAGACAAGAACAGGAGAGAGGGGGGCATGTTAGGAGACAAGAACAGGAGAGAGGCAGAGTGAAGAGATGGAGGAGGAGAGAGGGGGGCATGTTAGGAGACAAGAACAGGAGAGGGGGGGGCATGTTAGGAGACAAGAACAGGAGAGAGGGGGGGGCATGTTAGGAGACAAGAACAGGAGAGAGGGGGGCATGGGGGAACAGGAGAGGGGGGGCATGTTAGGAGACAAGAACAGGAGAGGGGGGGGCATGTTAGGAGACAAGAACAGGAGAGAGGGGGGCATGTTAGGAGACAAGAACAGGAGAGAGGGGGGGCATGTTAGGAGACAAGAACAGGAGAGAGGGGGGCATGTTAGGAGACAAGAACAGGAGAGAGTCAGGTGAAGAGATGGAGGAGGAGAGAGGGGGGCATGTTAGGAGACAAGAACAGGAGAGAGGCAGAGTGAAGAGATGGAGGAGGAGAGAGGGGGGCATGTTAGGAGACAAGAACAGGAGAGAGGGGGGGGCATGTTAGGAGACAAGAACAGGAGAGAGGGGGGCATGTTAGGAGACAAGAACAGGAGAGAGGGGGCATGTTAGGAGAGAACAGGAGAGAGGGGGCATGTTAGGAGACAAGAACAGGAGAGAGGGGGGGCATGTTAGGAGATAAGAACAGGAGAGAGGGGGGCATGTTAGGAGACAAGAACAGGAGAGAGGGGGGCATGTTAGGAGACAAGAACAGGAGAGAGGGGGGGCATGTTAGGAGACAAGAACAGGAGAGAATGTTAGGAGACAAGAACAGGAGAGAGGGGGGCATGTTAGAGACAAGAACAGGAGGGGGGGGGGGCATGTTAGGAGACAAGAACAGGAGAGAGGGGGGGCATGTTAGGAGACAAGAACAGGAGAGAGGGGGACAAGAACAGGAGGAGAACAGGAAGAGGGGGGGCATGTTAGGAGACAAGAACAGGAGAGAGGCAGAGTGAAGAGATGGAGGAGGAGAGAGGGGGGCATGTTAGGAGACAAGAACAGGAGAGAGGGGGGCATGTTAGGAGACAAGAACAGGAGAGAGGGGGGGCATGTTAGGAGATAAGAACAGGAGAGAGGGGGCATGTTAGGAGACAAGAACAGGAGAGAGGGGGGGCATGTTAGGAGACAAGAACAGGAGAGAGGGGGGGGGGCATGTTAGGAGACAAGAACAGGAGAGAGGGGGCAGTTAGGAGACAAGAACAGGAGAGAGGGGGGGCATGTTAGGAGACAAGAACAGGAGAGAGGGGGGGCATGTTAGGAGACAAGAACAGGAGAGAGGGGGGGCATGTTAGGAGACAAGAACAGGAGAGAGGGGGGCATGTTAGGAGATAAGAACAGGAGAGAGGGGGCATGTTAGGAGACAAGAACAGGAGAGAGGGGGGCATGTTAGGAGACAAGAACAGGAGAGAGGGGGGCATGTTAGGAGACAAGAACAGGAGAGAGAGGGGCATGTTAGGAGACAAGAACAGGAGAGAGGGGGGCATGTTAGGAGACAAGAACAGGAGAGAGGGGGGCATGTTAGGAGACAAGAACAGGAGAGAGGGGGAGTGAAGAGATGGAGGAGGAGAGAAGGGGGGAGGATGTTAGGAGACAAGAACAGGAGAGAGGGGGCATGTTAGGAGACAAGAACAGGAGAGAGGGGGGGGCATGTTAGGAGACAAGAACAGGAGAGAGGAACAGGAGAGAGATGTTAGGAGACAAGAACAGGAGAGAGGGGGGCATGTTAGGAGACAAGAACAGGAGAGAGGGGGGCATGTTAGGAGACAAGAACAGGAGAGAGGGGGGCATGTTAGGAGACAAGAACAGGAGAGAGGGGGGCATGTTAGGAGACAAGAACAGGAGAGAGGGGGGCATGTTAGGAGACAAGAACAGGAGAGAGGGGGGCATGTTAGGAGACAAGAACAGGAGAGAGGGGGGCATGTTAGGAGACAAGAACAGGAGAGAGGGGGGGGCATGTTAGGAGACAAGAACAGGAGAGAGGGAGGAAGAGATGGAGGAGGAGAGAGGGGGGGGCATGTTAGGAGACAAGAACAGGAGAGAGGGGGGCATGTTAGGAGACAAGAACAGGAGAGAGGGGGGCATGTTAGGAGACAAGAACAGGAGGGGGGGGCATGTTAGGAGACAAGAACAGGAGAGAGGGGGGGGCATGTTAGGAGACAAGAACAGGAGAGAGGGGGGCATGTTAGGAGACAAGAACAGGAGAGAGGGGGGGGCATGTTAGGAGACAAGAACAGGAGAGAGGGGGGGGGGGCAGTTAGGAGACAAGAACAGGAGAGAGGGGGGGGGCATGTTAGGAGACAAGAACAGGAGAGAGGGGGGCATGTTAGGAGACAAGAACAGGAGAGAGGGGGGCATGTTAGGAGACAAGAACAGGAGAGATGGGGAGAGGGGGGCATGTTAGGAGACAAGAACAGGAGAGAGGGGGGGCATGTTAGGAGACAAGAACAGGAGAGAGGGGGGCATGTTAGGAGACAAGAACAGGAGAGAGGGGGGCATGTTAGGAGACAAGAACAGGAGAGAGGGGGGGCATGTTAGGAGACAAGAACAGGAGAGAGGGGGGGCATGTTAGGAGACAAGAACAGGAGAGAGGGGGGCATGTTAGGAGACAAGAACAGGAGAGAGGGGGGCATGTTAGGAGACAAGAACAGGAGAGAGGGGGGGGGCATGTTAGGAGACAAGAACAGGAGAGAGGGGGGGCATGTTAGGAGACAAGAACAGGAGAGAGGGGGGCATGTTAGGAGACAAGAACAGGAGAGAGGGGGGGCATGTTAGGAGACAAGAACAGGAGGAGAGAGGGGGCATGTTAGGAGACAAGAACAGGAGAGAGGGGGGCATGTTAGGAGACAAGAACAGGAGAGAGGGGGGGCATGTTAGGAGACAAGAACAGGAGAGAGGGGGGGCATGTTAGGAGACAAGAACAGGAGAGAGGGGGGGCATGTTAGGAGACAAGAACAGGAGAGAGGGGGGCATGTTAGGAGACAAGAACAGGAGAGAGGGGGGCATGTTAGGAGACAAGAACAGGAGAGAGGGGGGCATGTTAGGAGACAAGAACAGGAGAGAGAGGGGGGGAACAGGAGAGAGAGGGGGGCATGTTAGGAGACAAGAACAGGAGAGAGGCAGAGTGAAGAGATGGAGGAGGAGAGAGGGGGGGCATGTTAGGAGACAAGAACAGGAGAGAGGGGGGCATGTTAGGAGACAAGAACAGGAGAGAGGGGGGCATGTTAGGAGATAAGAACAGGAGAGAGGGGGGCATGTTAGGAGACAAGAACAGGAGAGAGGGGGGGGCATGTTAGGAGACAAGAACAGGAGAGAGGGGGGCATGTTAGGAGACAAGAACAGGAGAGAGGCAGAGTGAAGAGATGGAGGAGGAGAGAGGGGGGGGCATGTTAGGAGACAAGAACAGGAGAGAGGGGGGGGCATGTTAGGAGACAAGAACAGGAGAGAGGGGGGGGCATGTTAGGAGACAAGAACAGGAGAGAGGGGGGGGCATGTTAGGAGACAAGAACAGGAGAGAGAGGGGGGCATGTTAGGAGACAAGAACAGGAGAGAGGGGGGCATGTTAGGAGACAAGAACAGGAGAGGGGGGCATGTTAGAGATAAGAACAGGAGAGAGGGAGGATGTTAGGAGACAAGAACAGGAGAGAGGGGGGGCATGTTAGGAGACAAGAACAGGAGAGAGGGGGGCATGTTAGGAGACAAGAACAGGAGAGAGGCAGAGTGAAGAGATGGAGGAGGAACAGAGAGGGGGGGCATGGAGGAGACAAGAACAGGAGAGGGGGGGCATGTTAGGAGACAAGAACAGGAGAGAGGGGGGCATGTTAGGAGACAAGAACAGGAGAGAGGGGGGGCATGTTAGGAGACAAGAACAGGAGAGAGGGGGGGGGGCATGTTAGGAGACAAGAACAGGAGAGAGGGGGGGCATGTTAGGAGACAAGAACAGGAGAGAGGGGGGGCATGTTAGGAGACAAGAACAGGAGAGAGGGGGGCATGTTAGGAGACAAGAACAGGAGAGGGGGGGCATGTTAGGAGACAAGAACAGGAGAGAGGGGGGGCATGTTAGGAGACAAGAACAGGAGAGAGGGGGGGGGCATGTTAGGAGACAAGAACAGGAGAGAGGGGGGCATGTTAGGAGACAAGAACAGGAGAGAGGGGGCATGTTAGGAGACAATAACAGGAGAGAGGGGGGCATGTTAGGAGACAAGAACAGGAGAGAGGGGGGGCATGTTAGGAGACAAGAACAGGAGAGAGAGGGGGGCATGTTAGGAGACAAGAACAGGAGAGAGGGGGGCATGTTAGGAGACAAGAACAGGAGAGAGGGGGGGCATGTTAGGAGAACAAGAACAGGAGGAGAGGGGGGGGGGGGCATGTTAGGAGACAAGAACAGGAGAGAGGCAGAGTGAAGAGATGGAGGAGGAGAGACATGTTAGGAGACAAGAACAGGAGAGAGGGGGGAATGTTAGGAGACAAGAACAGGAGAGAGGGGGGCATGTTAGGAGACAAGAACAGGAGAGAGGGGGCATGTTAGGAGACAAGAACAGGAGAGATGGGGGGCATGTTAGGAGATAAGAACAGGAGAGAGGGGGGCATGTTAGGAGACAAGAACAGGAGAGGGGGGGGCATGTTAGGAGATAAGAACAGGAGAGAGGGGGGGGCATGTTAGGAGACAAGAACAGGAGAGAGGGGGGCATGTTAGGAGACAATAACAGGAGAGAGGGGGGCATGTTAGGAGACAAGAACAGGAGAGAGGGGGGGCATGTTAGGAGACAAGAACAGGAGAGAGGGGGGCATGTTAGGAGACAAGAACAGGAGAGAGGGGGGCATGTTAGGAGACAAGAACAGGAGAGAGGGGGGCATGTTAGGAGACAAGAACAGGAGAGAGGGGGGGCATGTTAGGAGACAAGAACAGGAGAGAGGGGGGCATGTTAGGAGACAAGAACAGGAGAGAGGGGGGCATGTTAGGAGACAAGAACAGGAGAGAGGGGGGCATGTTAGGAGACAAGAACAGGAGAGAGGGGGGCATGTTAGGAGACAAGAACAGGAGAGAGGGGGGGGGGCATGTTAGGAGACAAGAACAGGAGAGAGGGGGGCATGTTAGGAGATAAGAACAGGAGAGAGGGGGGCATGTTAGGAGACAAGAACAGGAGAGAGGGGGGCATGTTAGGAGACAAGAACAGGAGAGAGGGGGGGCATGTTAGGAGACAAGAACAGGAGAGAGGGGGGCATGTTAGGAGACAAGAACAGGAGAGAGGGGGGGGGCATGTTAGGAGACAAGAACAGGAGAGAGGGGGGGCATGTTAGGAGACAATAACAGGAGAGAGGGGGGCATGTTAGGAGACAAGAACAGGAGAGAGGGGGAAGCATGTTAGGAGACAAGAACAGGAGAGAGGGGGGGGCATGTTAGGAGACAAACAGAACAGGAGAGAGGGGGGCATGTTAGGAGAGAACAAGAACAGGAGAGAACAGGAGGGGGGGGCATGTTAGGAGACAAGAACAGGAGAGAGGGGGGGCATGTTAGGAGACAAGAACAGGAGAGAGGCAGAGAAGAGGAGGAGGAGAGAGGGGGGCATGTTAGGAGACAATAACAGGAGAGAGGGGGGCATGTTAGGAGACAAGAACAGGAGAGAGGGGGGGCATGTTAGGAGACAAGAACAGGAGAGAGGGGGGGAGAGAGGGCATGTTAGGAGACAAGAACAGGAGAGAGGGGGGCATGTTAGGAGACAAGAACAGGAGAGAGGGGGGCATGTTAGGAGACAAGAACAGGAGAGAGGGGGGCATGTTAGGAGACAAGAACAGGAGAGAGGCAGAGTGAAGAGATGGAGACAAGGGAGGGGGGGCATGTTAGGAGACAATAAC
The DNA here is from genome assembly GCF_021184085.1 of Oncorhynchus gorbuscha. NCBI lineage: Eukaryota > Metazoa > Chordata > Actinopteri > Salmoniformes > Salmonidae > Oncorhynchus > Oncorhynchus gorbuscha. Next base: position 60,963 of record NW_025745813.1, read on the forward strand.
AGGAGAGAGGGGGGCATGTTAGGAGACAAGAACAGGAGAGAGGGGGAGTGAGGAGAGATGGAGGAGGAGAGGGGGGGCATGTTAGGAGACAATAACAGGAGAGAGGGGGGCATGTTAGGAGACAAGAACAGGAGAGAGGGGGGCATGTTAGGAGATAAGAACAGGAGAGAGGCAGAGTGAAGAGATGGAGGAGGAGAGAGGGGGGGCATGTTAGGAGACAAGAACAGGAGAGGGGGGGGCATGTTAGGAGACAAGAACAGGAGAGAGGCAGAGTGAAGAGATGGAGGAGGAGAGAGGGGGGGGCATGTTAGGAGACAAGAACAGGAGAGAGGGGGCATGTTAGGAGACAAGAACAGGAGAGAGGGGGCATGTTAGGAGACAAGAACAGGAGAGAGGGGGGCATGTTAGGAGAGACAGGAGAACATGTTAGAGAGAACAGGAGAGGGGGGGCATGTTAGGAGACAAGAACAGGAGAGAGGGGGCATGTTAGGAACAGGAGACAAGTTAGGAACAAGAACAGGAGAGAGAGGGGGGGGCATGTTAGGAGACAAGAACAGGAGAGAGGCAGAGTGAAGAGATGGAGGAGGAGAGAGGGGGCATGTTAGGAGACAAGAACAGGAGAGAGGGGGGCATGTTAGGAGACAAGAACAGGAGAGAGGGGGGCATGTTAGGAGACAAGAACAGGAGAGAGGGGGGCATGTTAGGAGACAAGAACAGGAGAGAGGGGGGGGGGCATGTTAGGAGACAAGAACAGGAGAGAGGGGGCATGTTAGGAGACAAGAACAGGAGAGAGGGGGGGGCATGTTAGGAGACAAGAACAGGAGAGAGGGGGGGCATGTTAGGAGACAAGAACAGGAGAGAGGGGGGCATGTTAGGAGATAAGAACAGGAGAGGGGGCATGTTAGGAGACAAGAACAGGAGAGAGGGGGGCATGTTAGGAGACAAGAACAGGAGAGAGGGGGCATGTTAGGAGACAAGAACAGGAGAGAGGGGGGCATGTTAGGAGACAAGAACAGGAGAGAGGGGGGCATGTTAGGAGACAAGAACAGGAGAGAGGGGGGGCATGTTAGGAGACAAGAACAGGAGAGAGGGGGGGCATGTTAGGAGACAAGAACAGGAGAGAGGGGGGCATGTTAGGAGACAAGAACAGGAGAGAGGGGGGCATGTTAGGAGACAAGAACAGGAGAGAGGGGGGGGGGCATGTTAGGAGACAAGAACAGGAGAGAGGGGGGCATGTTAGGAGACAAGAACAGGAGAGAGGGGGGGCATGTTAGGAGACAAGAACAGGAGAAGAGGGAGGAGGAGACAAGAACAGGAGGGGGGGCATGTTAGGAGACAAGAACAGGAGAGAGGGGGGGGGCATGTTAGGAGAGACAAGAACAGGAGAGAGGGGGGGCATGTTAGGAGACAAGAACAGGAGAGAGGGGGGGGCATGTTAGGAGACAAGAACAGGAGAGAGGGGGCATGTTAGGAGACAAGAACAGGAGAGAGGGGGGCATGTTAGGAGACAAGAACAGGAGAGAGGCAGAGTGAAGAGATGGAGGAAGAGATGGAGAGAGAGGGGGCATGTTAGGAGACAAGAACAGGAGAGAGGGGGGCATGTTAGGAGACAAGAACAGGAGAGAGGGGGGCATGTTAGGAGACAAGAACAGGAGAGAGGGGGGCATGTTAGGAGACAAGAACAGGAGAGAGAACAGGGGGTTAGGAGATAAGAACAGGAGAGAGGGGGGCATGTTAGGAGACAAGAACAGGAGAGAGGGGGGCATGTTAGGAGACAAGAACAGGAGAGAGGGGGGCATGTTAGGAGACAAGAACAGGAGAGAGGGGGGCATGTTAGGAGACAAGAACAGGAGAGAGGGGGGGGCATGTTAGGAGACAAGAACAGGAGAGAGGGGGGGGCATGTTAGGAGACAAGAACAGGAGAGAGGGGGGGGCATGTTAGGAGACAAGAACAGGAGAGAGGGGGGCATGTTAGGAGATAAGAACAGGAGAGAGGGGGGCATGTTAGGAGACAAGAACAGGAGAGAGGGGGGCATGTTAGGAGACAAGAACAGGAGAGAGGGGGGCATGTTAGGAGACAAGAACAGGAGAGAGGGGGGGGCATGTTAGGAGACAAGAACAGGAGAGAGGGGGGGGCATGTTAGGAGATAAGAACAGGAGAGAGGGGGGGGCATGTTAGGAGACAAGAACAAGAACATGTTAGAGAGAACAGGAGGGGGGGGCATGTTAGGAGACAAGAACAGGAGAGAGGGGGGCATGTTAGGAGACAAGAACAGGAGAGAGGGGGGGGCATGTTAGGAGACAAGAACAGGAGAGAGGGGGGCATGTTAGGAGACAAGAACAGGAGAGAGGGGGGCATGTTAGGAGACAATAACAGGAGAGAGGGGGGGGCATGTTAGGAGACAAGAACAGGAGAGAGGGGGGCATGTTAGGAGACAAGAACAGGAGAGAGGGGGGCATGTTAGGAGACAAGAACAGGAGAGAGGGGGGCATGTTAGGAGACAAGAACAGGAGAGAGGGGGGCATGTTAGGAGACAAGAACAGGAGAGAGGGGGGGGCATGTTAGGAGACAAGAACAGGAGAGAGGGGGGGGCATGTTAGGGAGACAAGAACAGGAGAGAGGCAGAGTGAAGAGATGGAGGAGGAGAGGGGGGCATGTTAGGAGACAAGAACAGGAGAGAGGGGGGCATGTTAGGAGACAAGAACAGGAGAGAGGGGGGGCATGTTAGGAGATAAGAACAGGAGAGAGGGGGGGGGCATGTTAGGAGACAAGAACAGGAGAGAGGGGGGCATGTTAGGAGACAAGAACAGGAGAGAGGGGGGGGCATGTTAGGAGACAAGAACAGGAGAGAGAGAGGGGGGCATGTTAGGAGACAAGAACAGGAGAGAGAGGCAGAGTGAAGAGATGGAGGAGGAGAGAGGGGGGCATGTTAGGAGACAAGAACAGGAGAGAGGGGGGCATGTTAGGAGACAAGAACAGGAGAGAGGGGGGCATGTTAGGAGATAAGAACAGGAGAGGGGGGGGCATGTTAGGAGACAAGAACAGGAGAGGGGGGCATGTTAGGAGATAAGAACAGGAGAGAGGGGGGGCATGTTAGGAGACAAGAACAGGAGAGAGGGGGGGCATGTTAGGAGACAAGAACAGGAGAGAGGGGGGGCATGTTAGGAGACAAGAACAGGAGAGAGGGGGGGGCATGTTAGGAGACAAGAACAGGAGAGAGGCAGAGTGAAGAGATGGAGGAGGAGAGAGGGGGGCATGTTAGGAGACAAGAACAGGAGAGAGGGGGGGCATGTTAGGAGACAAGAACAGGAGAGAGGGGGGGCATGTTAGGAGACAAGAACAGGAGAGAGGGGGGGCATGTTAGGAGACAAGAACAGGAGAGAGGGGGGGGGGCATGTTAGGAGACAAGAACAGGAGAGAGGGGGGCATGTTAGGAGACAAGAACAGGAGAGAGGGGGGGCATGTTAGGAGACAAGAACAGGAGAGAGGGGGGGCATGTTAGGAGACAAGAACAGGAGAGAGGGGGGCATGTTAGGAGACAAGAACAGGAGAGAGGGGGGCATGTTAGGAGATAAGAACAGGAGAGAGGGGGGCATGTTAGGAGACAAGAACAGGAGAGAGGCAGAGTGAAGAGATGGAGGAGGAGAGAGGGGGGGTTAGGAGATAAGAACAGGAGAGAGGGGGGCATGTTAGGAGACAAGAACAGGAGAGAGGCAGAGTGAAGAGATGGAGTGTTAGGAGACAAGAACAGGAGGAGAGAGGGGGGCATGTTAGGAGACAAGAACAGGAGAGAGGGGGGGAGAGAGGGGGGCATGTTAGGAGACAAGAACAGGAGAGAGGGGGGGGGGCATGTTAGGAGACAAGAACAGGAGAGAGGGGGGCATGTTAGGAGACAAGAACAGGAGAGAGGGGGGGCATGTTAGGAGACAAGAACAGGAGAGAGGGGGGGCATGTTAGGAGACAAGAACAGGAGAGAGGGGGGCATGTTAGGAGACAAGAACAGGAGAGAGGGGGGCATGTTAGGAGACAAGAACAGGAGAGAGGGGGGCATGTTAGGAGACAATAACAGGAGAGAGGGGGGCATGTTAGGAGACAAGAACAGGAGAGAGGGGGGGGCATGTTAGGAGACAATAACAGGAGAGAGGGGGGCATGTTAGGAGACAAGAACAGGAGAGGGGGGGGCATGTTAGGAGACAAGAACAGGAGAGAGGGGGGGGCATGTTAGGAGACAAGAACAGGAGAGAGGGGGCATGTTAGGAGACAAGAACAGGAGAGAGGGGGGGCATGTTAGGAGACAAGAACAGGAGAGAGGGGGGCATGTTAGGAGACAAGAACAGGAGAGAGGCAGAGTGAAGAGATGGAGGAGGAGAGAGGGGGGCATGTTAGGAGACAAGAACAGGAGAGGGGGGCATGTTAGGAGACAAGAACAGGAGAGAGGGGGGGGCATGTTAGGAGACAAGAACAGGAGAGAGGGGGGGCATGTTAGGAGACAAGAACAGGAGAGAGGGGGGGCATGTTAGGGGATAAGAACAGGAGAGAGGGGGGCATGTTAGGAGACAAGAACAGGAGAGAGGGGGCATGTTAGGAGATAAGAACAGGAGAGAGGGGGGCATGTTAGGAGACAAGAACAGGAGAGAGGGGGGCATGTTAGGAGACAATAACAGGAGAGAGGGGGGCATGTTAGGAGACAAGAACAGGAGAGAGGGGGGGGCATGTTAGGAGACAAGAACAGGAGAGAGGGGGGGGGCATGTTAGGAGACAAGAACAGGAGAGAGGGGGGCATGTTAGGAGACAAGAACAGGAGAGAGGGGGGCATGTTAGGAGATAAGAACAGGAGAGAGGGAGGGGGGCATGTTAGGAGACAAGAACAGGAGAGAGGGGGGCATGTTAGGAGACAAGAACAGGAGAGAGGGGGGGCATGTTAGGAGACAAGAACAGAACAGAGAGGGGGGCATGTTAGGAGACAATAACAGGAGAGAGGGGGGCATGTTAGGAGACAAGAACAGGAGGGGGGGGGGCATGTTAGGAGACAAGAACAGGAGAACAGGAGGGGGGGGCATGTTAGGAGACAAGAACAGGAGAGAGGGGGGGCATGTTAGGAGACAAGAACAGGAGAGAGGGGGGCATGTTAGGAGACAAGAACAGGAGAGAGGGGGGCATGTTAGGAGATAAGAACAGGAGAGAGGGGGGCATGTTAGGAGACAAGAACAGGAGAGAGGCAGAGTGAAGAGATGGAGGAGGAGAGAGGGGGGCATGTTAGGAGACAAGAACAGGAGAGAGGGGGGCATGTTAGGAGACAAGAACAGGAGAGAGGGGGGGCATGTTAGGAGATAAGAACAGGAGAGAGGGGGGCATGTTAGGAGACAAGAACAGGAGAGAGGGGGGCATGTTAGGAGACAAGAACAGGAGAGAGGGGGGGCATGTTAGGAGACAAGAACAGGAGAGAGGGGGCATGTTAGGAGACAAGAACAGGAGAGAGGCAGAGTGAAGAGATGGAGGAGGAGAGAGGGGGGCATGTTAGGAGACAATAACAGGAGAGAGGGGGGCATGTTAGGAGACAAGAACAGGAGAAGGCAGGAAGAGATGGAGGGAGGAGGGGGGGCATGTTAGGAGACAAGAACAGGAGAGAGGGGGGCATGTTAGGAGACAATAACAGGAGAGAGGGGGGCATGTTAGGAGAGAACAGGAGGAGAGACATGTTAGGAGAGAACAGGAGGGGGGGCATGTTAGGAGACAAGAACAGGAGAGAGGGGGCATGTTAGGAGACAAGAACAGGAGAGAGGGGGGCATGTTAGGAGACAAGAACAGGAGAGAGGGGGGTTAGGAGACAAGAACAGGAGAGAGAGGGGGGCATGTTAGGAGACAACAGAACAGGAGAGAGGGGGGCATGTTAGGAGATAAGAACAGGAGAGGGGGGAACATGTTAGGAGACAATAACAGGAGAGAGGGGGGCATGTTAGGAGACAATAACAGGAGAGAGGGGGGGGCATGTTAGGAGACAATAACAGGAGAGAGGGGGGCATGTTAGGAGACAAGAACAGGAGAGGGGGGGCATGTTAGGAGATAAGAACAGGAGAGGGGGGGCATGTTAGGAGACAATAACAGGAAGAGGGGGCAGGAGACAATAACAGGAGGGAGGGGGGCATGTTAGGAGACAATAACAGGAGAGAGGGGGGGCATGTTAGGAGACAATAACAGGAGAGAAGATGTTAGGAGACAATAACAGGAGAGAGGGGGGCATGTTAGGAGACAATAACAGGAGAGAGGGGGCATGTTAGGAGACAATAACAGGAGACAGGATGTTAGAGACAATAACAGGAGGGGGGGCATGTTAGGAGACAAGAACAGGAGAGAGGGGGCATGTTAGGAGACAAGAACAGGAGAGAGGGGGGCATGTTAGGAGACAATAACAGGAGAGGGGGCATGTTAGGAGACAATAACAGGAGAGAGGGGGCATGTTAGGAGACAAGAACAGGAGAGAGGGGGGGCATGTTAGGAGACAAGAACAGGAGAGAGGGGGCATGTTAGGAGACAAGAACAGGAGAGAGGGGGGCATGTTAGGAGACAAGAACAGGAGAGAGGGGGGGCATGTTAGGAGACAAGAACAGGAGAGAGGGGGGCATGTTAGGAGACAAGAACAGGAGAGAGGGGGGCATGTTAGGAGACAAGAACAGGAGAGAGGGGGGCATGTTAGGAGACAAGAACAAGAACAGGAGAGGAGGGGGGGGGGCATGTTAGGAGACAAGAACAGGAGAGAGGGGGGGCATGTTAGGAGACAAGAACAGGAGAGAGGGGGCATGTTAGGAGACAAGAACAGGAGAGAGGGGGGGAGAGAGGGGCATGTTAGGAGACAAGAACAGGAGAGATGTTAGGAGACAAGAACAGGAGAGAGGGGGGGGCATGTTAGCAAGAACAGGAGAGAGGGGGGCATGTTAGGAGACAAGAACAGGAGAGAGGGGGGCATGTTAGGAGACAAGAACAGGAGAGAGGGGGCATGTTAGGAGACAAGAACAGGACAGGGGGGCAGTTAGGAGACAAGGGGGGCATGTTAGGAGACAAGAACAGGAGAGAGGGGGGGGCATGTTAGGAGACAAGAACAGGAGAGAGGGGGGGGGGCATGTTAGGAGACAAGAACAGGATGTTAGGAGACAAGAACAGGAGAGAGGGGGGGGCATGTTAGGAGACAAGAACAGGAGAGAGGGGGCATGTTAGGAGACAAGAACAGGAGAGAGGGGGGGGCATGTTAGGAGACAAGAACAGGAGAGAGGGGGGCATGTTAGGAGACAAGAACAGGAGAGAGGGGGGCATGTTAGGAGACAAGAACAGGAGAGAGGGGGGCATGTTAGGAGACAAGAACAGGAGAGAGGGGGGGCATGTTAGGAGACAAGAACAGGAGAGAGGGGGGGGGCATGTTAGGAGACAAGAACAAGAGATGAGGGGGGAGGGGGGGCATGTTAGGAGACAAGAACAGGAGAGAGGGGGGCATGTTAGGAGACAAGAACAGGAGAGAGGGGGGCATGTTAGGAGACAAGAACAGGAGAGAGGGGGGGGCATGTTAGGAGACAAGAACAGGAACATGGAGAACAGGAGAGGGGGCATGTTAGGAGACAAGAACAGGAGAGAGGGGGGCATGTTAGGAGACAAGAACAGGAGAGAGGGGGGGCATGTTAGGAGACAAGAACAGGAGAGAGGGGGGCATGTTAGGAGACAAGAACAGGAGAGAGGGGGGGCATGTTAGGAGATAAGAACAGGAGAGATGAGACAAGAGGAGAGGGGGGCATGTTAGGAGACAAGAACAGGAGAGAGGGGGCATGTTAGGAGACAAGAACAAGAGAGGCAGGAGAGATGGAGGAGGAGAGAGGGGGGGCATGTTAGGAGACAAGAACAGGAGAGAGGCAGAGTGAAGAGATGGAGGAGGAGAGAGGGGGGCATGTTAGGAGACAAGAACAGGAGAGAGGGGGGGCATGTTAGGAGACAAGAACAGGAGAGAGGGGGGCATGTTAGGAGACAAGAACAGGAGAGAGGGGGCATGTTAGGAGACAAGAACAGGAGAGAGGGGGGGGCATGTTAGGAGACAAGAACAGGAGAGAGGGGGGCATGTTAGGAGACAAGAACAGGAGAGAGGCAGAGTGAAGAGATGGAGGAGGAGAGAGGGGGGGGCATGTTAGGAGACAAGAACAGGAGAGAGGGGGGGGGCATGTTAGGAGACAAGAACAGGAGAGAGGGGGGCATGTTAGGAGACAAGAACAGGAGAGGGGGGCATGTTAGGAGACAATAACAGGAGAGAGGGGGGCATGTTAGGAGACAATAACAGGAGAGAGGGGGGCATGTTAGGAGACAAGAACAGGAGAGAGGGGGGGCATGTTAGGAGACAAGAACAGGAGAGAGGCAGGAAGAGATGGAGGAGGAGGGAGAGGGGGCATGTTAAGACAATAACAGGAGAGAGGGGGGCATGTTAGGAGACAAGAACAGGAGAGAGGGGGGCATGTTAGGAGATAAGAACAGGAGAGAGGCAGAGTGAAGAGATGGAGGAGGAGAGAGGGGGGCATGTTAGGAGACAAGAACAGGAGAGAGGGGGGCATGTTAGGAGACAAGAACAGGAGAGAGGCAGAGTGAAGAGATGGAGGAGGAGAGAGGGGGGCATGTTAGGAGACAATAACAGGAGAGAGGGGGGGGCATGTTAGGAGACAAGAACAGGAGAGAGGGGGGCATGTTAGGAGACAAGAACAGGAGAGAGGGGGGGCATGTTAGGAGACAAGAACAGGAGAGAGGGGGGCATGTTAGGAGACAAGAACAGGAGAGAGGGGGGGCATGTTAGGAGACAAGAACAGGAGAGAGGGGGGCATGTTAGGAGACAAGAACAGGAGAGAGGGGGGGCATGTTAGGAGACAATAACAGGAGAGAGGGGGGGGGCATGTTAGGAGACAAGAACAGGAGAGAGGGGGGGCATGTTAGGAGACAAGAACAGGAGAGAGGGGGGGCATGTTAGGAGACAAGAACAGGAGAGAGGGGGGCATGTTAGGAGACAAGAACAGGAGAGAGGGGGGGGCATGTTAGGAGACAAGAACAGGAGAGAGGGGGGCATGTTAGGAGACAAGAACAGGAGAGAGGGGGGGGGCATGTTAGGAGACAAGAACAGGAGAGAGGGGGGCATGTTAGGAGACAAGAACAGGAGAGAGGGGGGGGCATGTTAGGAGACAAGAACAGGAGAGAGGGGGGCATGTTAGGAGACAAGAACAGGAGAGAGGGGGGGGGCATGTTAGGAGACAAGAACAGGAGAGAGGGGGGCATGTTAGGAGACAAGAACAGGAGAGAGGGGGGGCATGTTAGGAGACAATAACAGGAGAGAGGGGGGCATGTTAGGAGACAAGAACAGGAGAGAGGGGGGCATGTTAGGAGACAAGAACAGGAGAGAGGGGGGGGCATGTTAGGAGACAAGAACAGGAGAGAGGGGGGCATGTTAGGAGACAAGAACAGGAGGAGGGGCATGTTAGGAGACAAGAACAGGAGAGAGGGGGGGCATGTTAGGAGACAAGAACAGGAGAGAGGGGGGGGGCATGTTAGGAGACAAGAACAGGAGAGAGGGGGGGGCATGTTAGGAGACAAGAACAGGAGAGAGGCAGAGTGAAGAGATGGAGGAGAGAGGGGGGGGGGCATGTTAGGAGACAAGAACAGGAGAGAGGGGGCATGTTAGGAGACAAGAACAGGAGAGAGGGGGGGCATGTTAGGAGACAAGAACAGGAGAGAGGGGGGCATGTTAGGAGACAAGACAAGAAGGGGGGGGGGCATGTTAGGAGACAAGAACAGGAGAGAGGGGGGCATGTTAGGAGACAAGAACAGGAGAGAGGGGGGGGCATGTTAGGAGACAAGAACAGGAGAGAGGGGGCATGTTAGGAGACAAGAACAGGAGAGGGGGAGTTAGGAGACAAGAACAGGAGGGGGGGCATGTTAGGAGACAAGAACAGGAGAGAGGGGGGGGCATGTTAGGAGACAAGAACAGGAGAGAGGGGGGCATGTTAGGAGACAAGAACAGGAGAGAGGGGGGCATGTTAGGAGACAAGAACAGGAGAGAGGGGGCATGTTAGGAGACAATAACAGGAGAGAGGGGGCATGTTAGGAGACAAGAACAGGAGAGAGGCAGAGTGAAGAGATGGAGGAGGAGAGAGGGGGGGGGGAGCATGTTAGGAGACAAGAACAGGAGAGAGGGGGGGCATGTTAGGAGACAAGAACAGGAGATAAGAACAGGGGGGGGGGCATGTTAGGAGACAAGAACATGGAGACAAGAACAGGAGGGGGGGGCATGTTAGGAGACAAGAACAGGAGAGAGGGGGGGGGCATGTTAGGAGACAAGAACAGGAGAGAGGCAGAGTGAAGAGATGGAGGAGGAGAGAGGGGGGGGCATGTTAGGAGACAAGAACAGGAGAGAGGGGGGCATGTTAGGAGACAAGAACAGGAGAGAGGGGGGGCATGTTAGGAGACAAGAACAGGAGAGAGGGGGGCATGTTAGGAGACAAGAACAGGAGAGAGGGGGGCATGTTAGGAGACAATAACAGGAGGGGGGGGGCATGTTAGGAGACAAGAACAGGAGAGAGGGGGGGGCATGTTAGGAGACAAGAACAGGAGAGAGGGGGGGCATGTTAGGAGACAAGAACAGGAGAGAGGGGGGGCATGTTAGGAGACAAGAACAGGAGAGAGGGGGGGCATGTTAGGAGACAAGAACAGGAGAGAGGGGGGGCATGTTAGGAGACAAGAACAGGAGAGAGGCAGAGTGAAGAGATGGAGGAGGAGAGAGGGGGGGGGGGCATGTTAGGAGACAAGAACAGGAGAGAGATGTTAGGAGACAAGAACAGGAGAGAGGGGGGGAGGCATGTTAGGAGACAAGAACAGGAGAGAGGGGGGGCATGTTAGGAGACAAGAACAGGAGAGAGGGGGGGGCATGTTAGGAGACAAGAACAGGAGAGAGGGGGGGCATGTTAGGAGACAAGAACAGGAGAGAGGCAGAGTGAAGAGATGGAGGAGGAGAGAGGGGGGGGCATGTTAGGAGACAAGAACAGGAGAGAGGCAGAGTGAAGAGATGGAGGAGGAGAGAGGGGGGGGCATGTTAGGAGACAATAACAGGAGAGAGGGGGGCATGTTAGGAGACAAGAACAGGAGAGAGGGGGGGGCATGTTAGGAGACAAGAACAGGAGAGAGGGGGGGGGGGTTAGGAGACAAGAACAGGAGAGAGGGGGGGGGCATGTTAGGAGACAAGAACAGGAGAGAGGGGGGCATGTTAGGAGACAAGAACAGGAGAGAGGGGGGGGCATGTTAGGAGACAAGAACAGGAGAGAGGGGGGGCATGTTAGGAGACAAGAACAGGAGAGAGGGGGGCATGTTAGGAGACAAGAACAGGAGAGAGGGGGGCATGTTAGGAGACAAGAACAGGAGAGAGGCAGAGTGAAGAGATGGAGGAGGAGAGGGGGGAGAAAGGGGAGAGAGAGAGGGAGAGAGAAGGGGGAGGACAAGAGAGAGAGAGGGAGATAGAGAGAGGGGGAGGGAGGGGCAGAGACAGAGGGGGAGGACAAAGAGAAAGACAGAGGGAGGGGGGGGTGAGAGAAGGGGGGGAGAGACAGAGAAGACTGTACCTCCTGTAGCTGCATGAAGCTGGCCTCCAGGGTCTTGGCTCTCCTCTCTGACTCCCTGGCTGAGGACAGTACCTCCTTCTGGGATGCACGGGAATCCTCCACCTCCCTCTGGAGCTCCTTCATCTGGGCCTGAGTAGGAGGGAGGAGGAGAGGAGAGGAGGAGGAGGAGGAGGAGGAGGAGGAGGAATAGAAGCCGGAGAGGGAGGAAATGGAAGTCATTAGTGGAGAAATGCTAAACGGACCCAGGATCAGCGTCTACACTGTCTAGGGACAACTTCCCCCTACAGCCAGGATCAGAGTCTAGGGACAACTTCCCCCTACAGCCAGGATCAGAGTCTACAGACAACTTCCCCCTACAGCCAGGATCAGAGTCTACAGACAACTTCCCCCTACATCCAGGATCAGTCTACAGACAACTTCCCCCTACAGCCAGGATCAGAGTCTACAGACAACTTCCCCCTACAGCCAGGATCAGAGTCTACAGACAACTTCCCCCTACAGCCAGGATCAGAGTCTACAGACAACTTCCCCCTACACCCAGGATCAGAGTCTACAGACAACTTCCCCCTACACCCAGGATCAGAGTCTACAGACAACTTCCCCCTACAGCCAGGATCAGAGTCCACAGACAACTTCCCCCTACAGCCAGGATCAGAGTCCACAGACAACTTCCCCCTACAGCCAGGATCAGAGTCTACAGACAACTTCCCCCTACAGCCAGGATCAGAGTCTACAGACAACTTCCCCCTACATCCAGGATCAGAGTCTACAGACAACTTCCCCCTACAGCCAGGATCAGAGTCTACAGACAACATCCCCTACAGCCAGGATCAGAGTCTACAGACAACTTCCCCTACACCCAGGATCAGAGTCTACAGACAACTTCCCCTACAGCCAGGATCAGAGTCTACAGACAACTTCCCCTACAGCCAGGATCAGAGTCTACAGACAACTTCCCCTACAGCCAGGATCAGAGTCTACAGACAACTTCCCCTACATCCAGGATCAGAGTCTACAGACAACTTCCCCTACAGCCAGGATCAGAGTCTACAGACAACTTCCCCCTACAGCCAGGATCAGAGTCTACAGACAACTTCCCCCTACAGCCAGGATCAGAGTCTAGAGACAACTTCCCCCTACAGCCAGGATCAGAGTCTACAGACAACTTCCCCCTACATCCAGGATCAGAGTCTACAGACAACTTCCCCCTACAGCCAGGATCAGAGTCTAGGGACAACTTCCCCCTACACCCAGGATCAGAGTCTACAGACAACTTCCCCCTACATCCAGGATCAGAGTCTAGGGACAACTTCCCCCTACACCCAGGATCAGAGTCTACAGACAACTTCCCCTACATCCAGGATCAGAGTCTAGGGACAACTTCCCCTACAGCCAGGATCAGAGTCCACAGACAACTTCCCCCTACAGCCAGGATCAGAGTCTAGGGACAACTTCCCCTACAGCCAGGATCAGAGTCTACAGACAACTTCCCCCTACAGCCAGGATCAGAGTCTACGACAACTTCCCCCTACAGCCAGGATCAGAGTCTACAGACAACTTCCCCTACAGCCAGGATCAGAGTCTAGGGACAACTTCCCCTACAGCCAGGATCAGAGTCTAGGGACAACTTCCCCCTACAGCCAGGATCAGAGTCTACAGACAACTTCCCCTACAGCCAGGATCAGAGTCTACAGACAACTTCCCCTACACCCAGGATCAGAGTCTACAGACAACTTCCCCTACAGCCAGGATCAGAGTCCACAGACAACTTCCCCTACAGCCAGGATCAGAGTCCACAGACAACTTCCCCCTACAGCCAGGATCAGAGTCTACAGACAACTTCCCCCTACAGCCAGGATCAGAGTCTACAGACAACTTCCCCCTACAGCCAGGATCAGAGTCCACAGACAACTTCCCCCTACAGCCAGGATCAGAGTCTAGGGACAACTTCCCCTACAGCCATGATCAGAGTCTACAGACAACTTCCCCCTACAGCCAGGATCAGAGTCTAGGGACAACTTCCCCCTACAGCCAGGATCAGAGTCTACAGACAACTTCCCCATACATCCAGGATCAGAGTCTACAGACAACTTCCCCCTACAGCCATGATCAGAGTCTACAGACAACTTCCCCCTACAGCCAGGATCAGAGTCCACAGACAACTTCCCCTACAGCCAGGATCAGAGTCTAGGGACAACTTCCCCCTACAGCCAGGATCAGAGTCTAGGGACAACTTCCCCCTACAGCCAGGATCAGAGTCTAGGGACAACTTCCCCTACAGCCAGGATCAGAGTCTACAGACAACTTCCCCCTACAGCCAGGATCAGAGTCTAGGGACAACTTCCCCCTACAGCCAGGATCAGAGTCTACAGACAACTTCCCCTACAGCCAGGATCAGAGTCTAGGGACAACTTCCCCCTACAGCCAGGATCAGAGTCTAGGGACAACTTCCCCCTACAGCCAGGATCAGAGTCTACAGACAACTTCCCCTACAGCCAGGATCAGAGTCTAGGGACAACTTCCCCTACAGCCAGGATCAGAGTCCACAGACAACTTCCCCCTACAGCCAGGATCAGAGTCTAGGGACAACTTCCCCTACAGCCATGATCAGAGTCTACAGACAACTTCCCCTACAGCCAGGATCAGAGTCTAGGGACAACTTCCCCTACAGCCAGGATCAGAGTCTAGGGACAACTTCCCCCTACAGCCAGGATCAGAGTCTACAGACAACTTCCCCCTACAGCCAGGATCAGAGTCTAGGGACAACTTCCCCCTACAGCCAGGATCAGAGTCTAGGGACAACTTCCCCCTACAGCCAGGATCAGAGTCTACAGACAACTTCCCCCTACAGCCAGGATCAGAGTCTACAGACAACTTCCCCCTACAGCCAGGATCAGAGTCTACAGACAACTTCCCCCTACAGCCAGGATCAGAGTCTACAGACAACTTCCCCCTACAGCCAGGATCAGAGTCTACAGACAACTTCCCCCTACAGCCAGGATCAGAGTCTACAGACAACTTCCCCCTACAGCCAGGATCAGAGTCTAGGGACAACTTCCCCCTACAGCCAGGATCAGAGTCTACAGACAACTTCCCCCTACAGCCAGGATCAGAGTCTACAGACAACTTCCCCTACAGCCAGGATCAGAGTCTACAGACAACTTCCCCTACAGCCAGGATCAGAGTCTAGAGACAACTTCCCCTACAGCCAGGATCAGAGTCTAGGGACAACTTCCCCCTACAGCCAGGATCAGAGTCTACAGACAACTTCCCCCTACAGCCAGGATCAGAGTCTACAGACAACTTCCCCCTACAGCCAGGATCAGAGTCTACAGACAACTTCCCCCTACATCCAGGATCAGAGTCTACAGACAACTTCCCCCTACAGCCAGGATCAGAGTCTACAGACAACTTCCCCCTACAGCCAGGATCAGAGTCTACAGACAACTTCCCCCTACAGCCAGGATCAGAGTCTACAGACAACTTCCCCCTACAGCCAGGATCAGAGTCTAGGGACAACTTCCCCCTACAGCCAGGATCAGAGTCTAGGGACAACTTCCCCCTACAGCCAGGATCAGAGTCTACAGACAACTTCCCCCTACAGCCAGGATCAGAGTCTACAGACAACTTCCCCCTACAGCCAGGATCAGAGTCTACACTGTCTAGGACAACTTCCCCTACAGCCAGGATCAGAGTCTACAGACAACTTCCCTCTACAGCCAGGATCAGAGTCTAGGGACAACTTCCCCCTACAGCCAGGATCAGAGTCTAGGGACAACTTCCACCTACAGCCAGGATCAGAGTCTAGGGACAACTTCCCCCTACAGCCAGGATCAGAGTCTACAGACAACTTCCCCCTACAGCCAGGATCAGAGTCTACAGACAACTTCCCCCTACAGCCAGGATCAGAGTCCACAGACAACTTCCCCTACAGCCAGGATCAGAGTCTACAGACAACTTCCCCCTACAGCCAGGATCAGAGTCTACAGACAACTTCCCCCTACAGCCAGGATCAGAGTCTACAGACAACTTCCCCCTACAGCCAGGATCAGAGTCCACAGACAACTTCCCCCTACAGCCAGGATCAGAGTCTAGGGACAACTTCCCCCTACAGCCATGATCAGAGTCTACAGACAACTTCCCCCTACAGCCAGGATCAGAGTCTAGGGACAACTTCCCCCTACAGCCAGGATCAGAGTCTACAGACAACTTCCCCATACATCCAGGATCAGAGTCTACAGACAACTTCCCCCTACAGCCATGATCAGAGTCTACAGACAACTTCCCCCTACAGCCAGGATCAGAGTCCACAGACAACTTCCCCCTACAGCCAGGATCAGAGTCTAGGGACAACTTCCCCCTACAGCCAGGATCAGAGTCTAGGGACAACTTCCCCCTACAGCCAGGATCAGAGTCTAGGGACAACTTCCCCCTACAGCCAGGATCAGAGTCTACAGACAACTTCCCCCTACAGCCAGGATCAGAGTCTAGGGACAACTTCCCCCTACAGCCAGGATCAGAGTCTACAGACAACTTCCCCCTACAGCCAGGATCAGAGTCTAGGGACAACTTCCCCCTACAGCCAGGATCAGAGTCTAGGGACAACTTCCCCCTACAGCCAGGATCAGAGTCTACAGACAACTTCCCCCTACAGCCAGGATCAGAGTCTAGGGACAACTTCCCCCTACAGCCAGGATCAGAGTCCACAGACAACTTCCCCCTACAGCCAGGATCAGAGTCTAGGGACAACTTCCCCCTACAGCCATGATCAGAGTCTACAGACAACTTCCCCCTACAGCCAGGATCAGAGTCTAGGGACAACTTCCCCCTACAGCCAGGATCAGAGTCTAGGGACAACTTCCCCCTACAGCCAGGATCAGAGTCTACAGACAACTTCCCCTACAGCCAGGATCAGAGTCTAGGGACAACTTCCCCTACAGCCAGGATCAGAGTCTAGGGACAACTTCCCCCTACAGCCAGGATCAGAGTCTACAGACAACTTCCCCCTACAGCCAGGATCAGAGTCTACAGACAACTTCCCCCTACAGCCAGGATCAGAGTCTACAGACAACTTCCCCCTACAGCCAGGATCAGAGTCTACAGACAACTTCCCCTACAGCCAGGATCAGAGTCTACAGACAACTTCCCCCTACAGCCAGGATCAGAGTCTACAGACAACTTCCCCTACAGCCAGGATCAGAGTCTAGGACAACTTCCCCTACAGCCAGGATCAGAGTCTACAGACAACTTCCCCCTACAGCCAGGATCAGAGTCTACAGACAACTTCCCCTACAGCCAGGATCAGAGTCTACAGACAACTTCCCCTACAGCCAGGATCAGAGTCTAGGGACAACTTCCCCTACAGCCAGGATCAGAGTCTAGGGACAACTTCCCCCTACAGCCAGGATCAGAGTCTACAGACAACTTCCCCCTACAGCCAGGATCAGAGTCTACAGACAACTTCCCCTACAGCCAGGATCAGAGTCTACAGACAACTTCCCCCTACATCCAGGATCAGAGTCTACAGACAACTTCCCCCTACAGCCAGGATCAGAGTCTACAGACAACTTCCCCCTACAGCCAGGATCAGAGTCTACAGACAACTTCCCCCTACAGCCAGGATCAGAGTCTACAGACAACTTCCCCCTACAGCCAGGATCAGAGTCTAGGGACAACTTCCCCCTACAGCCAGGATCAGAGTCTAGGGACAACTTCCCCCTACAGCCAGGATCAGAGTCTACAGACAACTTCCCCCTACAGCCAGGATCAGAGTCTACAGACAACTTCCCCCTACAGCCAGGATCAGCGTCTACACTGTCTAGGGACAACTTCCCCCTACAGCCAGGATCAGAGTCTACAGACAACTTCCCTCTACAGCCAGGATCAGAGTCTAGGGACAACTTCCCCCTACAGCCAGGATCAGAGTCTAGGGACAACTTCCCCCTACAGCCAGGATCAGAGTCTAGGGACAACTTCCCCCTACAGCCAGGATCAGAGTCTACAGACAACTTCCCCCTACAGCCAGGATCAGAGTCTACAGACAACTTCCCCCTACAGCCAGGATCAGAGTCCACAGACAACTTCCCCCTACAGCCAGGATCAGAGTCTACAGACAACTTCCCCCTACAGCCAGGATCAGAGTCTACAGACAACTTCCCCCTACAGCCAGGATCAGAGTCTACAGACAACTTCCCCCTACATCCAGGATCTCAGTGTTGTTCCTCTGTGGTGTGTGACTGACCTGTATCTTGCGCAGCTGTTTGACGGCCTCGTCACGCCCCCTACTGGTGGCTTCCACCTGGTCCTCCAGATCATTCACCTCTCCTTCCAGCTTCTTCCTCCCTGCTGTCGCCCCCGCACGCTGCCTCCTCTCCTCCTCCAGCTCACCCTCCAGCTCACGCACCTGGAGGAGAGGGGGAGAGGGAGGGAAGGGAGAGAGGAGGGAGGGAAGGGAGAGAGGAGGGGGGAGGGGAAGGAGGGAGAGAGGAGGGGGAGAGGAGGGAGGAAGAGGCAGAGAGGTTAGATGGCTGTTGCCCCCACACACTGCTTCCTCTCCTCCTACAGTTCACACACCTGGAGGAGAGGAAGGGAGGGGAGGAAGGGAGGGAAGGGAGAGAGGAGGGAGGGAGGGGGAGAGGAGGGGAAGGAGGGAGGGAGGGAGGGAGAGAGGAGGGGAAGGGGAAGGAGGGAGAGAGGAGGGAGAGAGGAGGGAGGAAGAGGCAGAGAGGTTAGAGGGCTGTCACCCCCACATGCTGCCTCCGCCCCTCCTCCAGCCCCAGGAGAGAATGAGGGAGATTAGACACCTCCTCTCCTCCTCCAGCCCCGGGAGAGAATGAGGGAGATTAGACACCCCCTCTCTTCCTCCAGCCCCGGGAGAGAATGAGGGAGATTAGACACCCCCTCTCTTCCTCCAGCCCCAGGAGAGAATGAGGGAGATTAGACACCCCCTCTCCTCCTCCAGCCCCAGGAGAGAATGAGGGACTGGAGGAATGAGGGTCTCCTCCTCCCCTCCCCTGTCTCCTCCTCCCCGTCTCCTACCTGTTTCAGTAGTTGTCTCCTCCTCTCCTCCCCTGTCTCCTCCTCCCCTCCCCCTGTCTTCTCCTCCCCTCCCCTGTCCCCTCCCCTCCCCGTCTCCTACCTGTTTCAGTAGATGTCTCCTCCTCTCCTCCCCCTGTCTCCTCTCCTCCCCTCCCCCTGTCTCCTACTCCCCTCCCCGTCTCCTACCTGTTTCAGTAGATGTCTCCTCCTCTCCTCCCCTGTCTCCTCCTCTCCTCCCCCTGTCTCCTCCTCCCCCCCCCTGTCTCCTCCTCCCCTCCCCCTGTCTCCTCCTCCCCTCCCCCTGTCTCATCCTCCCTCCCCTGTCTCCTTCTCCCCTCCCCTGTCTCCTCGTCCTCTCCCTGTCTCCTACCTGTTTCAGTAGTTGTCTCCTCCTCTCCTCCCCTGTCACCTCCTCCCTCCCCTACTCCTCCTCCCCTCCCCTGTCTCCTCCTCCCCTCCCCTGTCTCCTCCTCCCCTCCCCCTGTCTCCTCCTCCCCTCCCCCTGTCTCCTCCTCCCCTCCCCTGTCTCCTCCTCCCCCTCCCTGTCTCCTACCTGTTTCAGTAGTTGTTTCCTCCTCTCCTCCCCTGTCTCCTCCTCCCCTCCCCTGTCTCCTCCTCCCCTCCCCCTGTCTCCTCCTCCCCTCCCCCTGCTCTCCTCCTCCCCTCCCCCTGTCTCCTCCTCTCCTCCCCCTGCCTCCTCCTCCCCCCCCTGTCTCCTCCTCCCCTCCCCCTGTCTCCTCCTCCCCTCCCCCTGTCTCCTCCTCCCCTCCCTGTCTCCTACCTGTTTCAGTAGTTGTTTCCTCCTCTCCTCCCCCTGTTCGTCTCGTCCCTGCAGGTCTCTGTCATGCTGTGTCTTCATGGCCTGCGTGTTGACCTCCAGACGTAGCTTAGCATCCTCCGCGACCTGTAGCTCGTCCTCCAGCTCCTCCATCTGGGTCCGCATCTCATCCAGCACCGCCTCCAGACCTCGCTTCGTCTTCTCCAACTCATGGACCTGACCAACCCACAACACAATCAGTCACAATGAACCTGACAACAGGGGCACGAGAGAGAGAGACAAAGAAAGAGAGGGAGAGAAAGAGAGGGAGAGAAAGAGAGGGAGAGAAAGGGAGGGAGAGAAAGGGAGGGAGAGAAAGAGAGGGAGAGAAAGGGAGAGAGTGAGAGGGAGAGAAAGAGAGGGAGAGAAAGAGAGGGAGAGAAAGAGAGAGAGAGAAAGAGAGGGAGAGAAAGAGAGAGAGAGAAAGAGAGGGAGAGAAAGAGAGAGAGAGAAAGAGAGGGAGAGAAAGAGAGGGAGAGAAAGAGAGGGAGAGAAAGAGAGGGAGAGAAAGGGAGGGAGAGAAAGAGAGGGAGAGAAAAGGAGGGAGAGAAAGGGAGAGAAAGGGAGAGAAAGAGAGGGAGAGAAAGAGAGGGAGAGAAAGGGAGAGAGTGAAAGGGAGAGAGTGAAAGAGAGGGAGAGAAAGAGAGGGAGAGAAAGAGAGAGAGAGAAAGGGAGGGAGAGAAAGAGAGAGAGAGAAAGAGAGAGAGAGAAAGAGAGGGAGAGAAAGAGAGGGAGAGAAAGAGAGGGAGAGAAAGAGAGGGAGAGAAAGGGAGGGAGAGAAAGAGAGGGAGAGAAAGGGAGAGAGTGAGAGGGAGAGAAAGAGAGGGAGAGAAGAGGGAGAGAAAGGGAGAGAGAGAGAAAGAGAGGGAGAGAAAGAGAGAGAGAGAGAGAGGAGAGAGAGAGAGAGAAAGAGAGGAGAGAGAAAGAGAGGGAGAGAAAGAAGGGAGAGAAAGAGAGGGAGAGAAAGGGAGGGAGAGAAAGAGAGGGAGAGAAAGGAGGGAGAGAAAGGAGAGAAAGGGAGAGAAAGAGAGGGAGAGAAAGAGAGGGAGAGAAAGGGAGAGAGTGAAAGGGAGAGAGTGAAAGAGAGGGAGAGAAAGAGAGGGAGAGAAAGAGAGAGAGAGAAAGGAGGGAGAGAAAGAGAGAGAGAGAAAGAGAGAGAGAGAAAGAGAGGGAGAGAAAGAGAGGGAGAGAAAGAGAGGGAGAGAAAGAGAGGGAGAGAAAGGGAGGGAGAGAAAGAGAGGGAGAGAAAGAGAGACAAAGAAAGAGAGGGAGAGAAAGAGAGAGAGAGAAAGAGAGAGAGAAAGAGAGGGAGAGAAAGAGAGGGAGAGAAAGAGAGGGAGAGAAAGAGAGGGAGAGAAAGAGAGGGAGAGAAAGAGAGAGAAAGGGAGGGAGAGAAAGAGAGGGAGAGAAAGAGAGAGAGAGAAAGAGAGGGAGAGAAAGAGAGAGAGAGAAAGAGAGGGAGAGAAAGAGAGGGAGAGAAAGAGAGACAGAGAAAGAGAGACAGAGAAAGAGAGGGAGAGAAAGAGAGGGAGAGAAAGAGAGAGAGAGAAAGAGAGAGAGAGAAAGAGAGGGAGAGAAAGAGAGGGAGAGAAAGAGTGAGAGAGAAAGAGGGGGAGAGAAAGAGGGGGAGAGAAAGAGAGGGAGAGAAAGAGAGGGAGAGAAAGAGAGGGAGAGAAAGAGAGACAAAGAAAGAGAGGGAGAGAAAGAGAGGGAGAGAAAGAGAGGGAGAGAAAGAGAGGGAGAGAAAGAGAGGGAGAGAAAGAGAGGGAGAGAAAGAGTGAGAGAGAAAGAGAGGGAGAGAAAGAGAGGGAGAGAAAGAGAGGGAGAGAAAGAGAGGGAGAGAAAGAGAGGGAGAGAAAGAGAGGGAGAGAAAGAGAGAGAGAGAAAAAGAGGGAGAGAAACGGAGATAGTGAAAGAGAGGGAGAGAAAGGGAGAGAGTGAAAGAGAGGGAGAGAAAGAGAGGGAGAGAAAGAGAGGGAGAGAAAGGGAGAGAGTGAAAGAGAGGGAGAGAAAGAGAGGGAGAGAAATGGAGATAGAGAGGGAGTGAAAGGGAGACAGTGAAAGAGAGGGAGAGAAAGAGAGGGAGAGAAAGAGAGGGAGAGAAAAAGAGGGAGTGAAAGGAAGAGAGTGAAAGAGAGGGAGAGAAAGAGAGGGAGTGAAAGAGAGGGAGAGAGATACAAACACACTCACGTTCTTCCCGACATCGTCCTTGGAGCTGACCAGGTCCTCCATCTCTGCCCTGAGGGCCTTGTTGCTTCTCTCCTGCTCCTCCAGGGAGCCCTGCATCTCCTCCAAGGCCCTCCCCAGAGCCAGCGCCCGTGTCTCCTTCTCTCTGGCCTCCGCCTCCGCTCGGTCACGCTCCTCAGCATACTTACCGGAGATGGAACGCTCCTCTGCTAGCATCTGAGAGAGGGGAGGAGAGGAGGGAGGGAGAGGGGAGGAGAGGAGGGAGGGAGGAGAGATGGAGGAGGGATGGAGGGAGGGAGGGAGAGGGTAGGAGAGGTGGGAGAGAGGTAGGTAGGGAGGGAGGGAGGAGAGGTGGAGGAGAGGTGGAGGAGGGAGGAGAGGGGAGGAGGGGTGGGAGAGAGTTAGGGAGGGAGGAGAGGAGGGAGGGAGGTGGGAGAGAGGTAGGGAGGGAGGGAGGGAGGGAGGGAGGTGAGAAAATAACCGATTTTCACAGGTGGAGGCAAAGATAATAGCTGTTAAAGGTTGGCAAGACAGCACAAACAGATACGGAACCAGGCTAAGAAATGATATCTGTTGTGTGGAGGGTGTTGTGTTGATTATGATACTTGTTGTTACTGACTTCCCTTTCTTAATTGCCCCTGAGGGGATAAATTAAGTTGAAAAGAGTTGAAATGAATTGAAATGAGTTGAATTTAATTGGATTGAATTGAACTGAGTTGAATCGATTTGAGTTTAATGAAGTTGAATTGAGTTGAAATGAATTGAAATGAGTTGAATTGAATTGGATTGAATTGAACTGAGTTGAATCGATTTGAGTTGAATGAAGTTGAATTGAGTTGAATGGACTACTAACCTGGTCAAACTTCCTCTGTTTCTTTTCCAGGTTGGAGACCAAGGTTCTCTGGTTGTCCAGGTCCATCAGAATGTCCTCCAGTTCCTGCTGTAGTCTGATCCTGTTTTTCTCCAGTTTATCATAGGCACACACCTTCTCCTCATACCTACAAACACACCATGGAGGAGTAACATGTATACCTACTATATTATGTATACAGTATGTCTATACAGATGCAGGATCTTCATTTGACCAGTAATGTCGCAGAAAAATAATCCTGCAGCAACAGGGTTTGAACGTTTACAGTCCATAATGTTGCTACGTGCTCTCGTCCCCCTCTCGTCCCTCTCGTCCCCTCTTGTCCCCCTCTCGTCCCCCTCTCGTCCCCCTCTAATCCCCCTCTAATCCCCCTCTCGTCCAGCTCTCGTCCCCCTCTCGTCCCCCTCTCGTCCCCCACAAAAAGTGCAATACTGTTAATATAACTGTGTGTTGGTGCAGGTTTTCCAGTGAATTTATTTAAATCACGAAGATCATCTGCTCATTCCTGCTGCGCAGGAAAATTCTCAGCAACAAATTGAGTGATCAAATTAAGATCCTACACATGTTTTATTCTAAATATATATCACTGTTATATACAGTATATTTATCTTCTATGTGTAATTGTCGTACTGTGAGTTGGCAGCCTCCAGGTCTCTCTGCAGGCGTTTCTTCCCCTCCTCCAGGACTTCCACTGTTCCCTGCTGCTCATCCAGATGCTTCTTACAGTCAGACAGCTGACGAGAGAGAGGGGGGGTCAAAGGTCAAACTCTATATTCTCTTTCTGTAACACTACTGACCTCTCTTTCTCTCTCTACTGACCTGCGTGCATGTTGAGGCTGGAGGCCTGTGTCTCTACTGACCTGCATGTTGAGGCTGGAGGCCTGTCTCTCCACTGACCTGCATGTTGAGGCTGGAGGCCTGTCTCTCTACTGACCTGTATGTTGAGGCTGGAGGCCTGTCTCTCTACTAACCTGCATGTTGAGGTAGGAGGCCTGTCTCTCCACTGACCTGCATGTTGAGGCTGGAGGCCTGTCTCTCTACTGACCTGTATGTTGAGGCTGGAGGCCTGTCTCTCTACTGACCTGCATGTTGAGATTGGAGGCCTGTCTCTCCACTCCTCTCTTGGCCTCTGTCTCTTCCTCCAGCTGTTCCAGAAGGTTGTTCCTGTCTTCCTCTGTCTGGCGAAGACGACCTGACAGGTTCAGCTTCTGACGAGTCTCCTCTGACAACAACTCCTGGAGGGGGAGGGGAGAGAGGAGGAGGGAGGAGGGGAGGGAGGAGAGGGGGAGGGAGAGGGGGAGAGATGAGGAGAGGGGGAGGGGAGGGGAGAGGGGGAGAGATGAGAGAAAGAGAGAGGAGGAGGAGAGGGGGAAGGGAGGAGAGAGGGGGAGGGGAGAGGAGAGGGGGGAGGAGGGGAGGGGAGGGGGAGGGGAGGGGGAGAGGGGGAGGGGGAGAGAGGGGGAGGGGAGAGGAGGAGAGGGGGAGAGAGGGGGAGAGAGGGAGAGGGGAGAGAGGAGGAGAGGAGGAGAGGGGGAGGGGGAGAGAGGAGGAGAAAGGGAGAGAGGGGGAGAGAGGGAGGAGAAAGGGAGAGAGGAGGAGAGGGGGAGGGGAGAGAGGAGGAGAAAGGGAGAGAGGAGGAGAGGGGGAGGGGAGAGAGGAGGAGAAAGGGAGAGAGGGGGAGAGAGGAGGAGAAAGGGAGAGAGGGGGAGAGAGGAGGAGAAAGGGAGAGAGGAGGGAGGGGGAGGGGAGAGAGGAGGAGAAAGGGAGAGAGGGGGAGAGAGGAGGAGAAAGGGAGAGACGGGGGAGAGAGGAGGAGAAAGGGAGAGAGGGGGGAGAGAGGAGGAGAAAGGGAGA
Organism: Oncorhynchus gorbuscha; assembly: GCF_021184085.1. Classification (NCBI taxonomy): domain Eukaryota; kingdom Metazoa; phylum Chordata; class Actinopteri; order Salmoniformes; family Salmonidae; genus Oncorhynchus; species Oncorhynchus gorbuscha. The sequence goes on from NW_025745813.1 coordinate 85,355, forward strand.
GAGGGGGAGAGAGGAGGAGAAAGGGAGAGAGGGGGAGAGAGGAGGAGAAAGGGAGAGAGGGGGAGAGAGGAGGAGAAAGGGAGAGAGAGGGGGAGAGAGGAGGAGAAAGGGTGAGAGGGGGAGAGGAGGAGGAGAAAGGGAGAGAGGGGGAGAGAGGAGGAGAAAGGGAGAGAGCGAGGGGAGAGAGGAGGAGAAAGGGAGAGAGGGGGAAAGAGGAGGAGAAAGGGAGAGAGAGGGGGAGAGAGGGGAGAAAGGGAGAGAGGGGGGAGAGAGGGGGAGAGAGGAGGAGAAAGGGAGAGAGGGGGGAGAGAGGGAAACAGATAAACATAAACAGGTTGTGGTAGTGTGTTGTCGTTCACTTTAGCCTCAAACTTAAAATGACTTAAAAAACAAAGTATTAGACAGAGGGGCAACCGAAAAATAAACTCTATTTATCTGTCACTCCGAGAAGGTTTCCCTGTCAGCTGAACATCCCATATCTATTCAGTCTTTCCCCTACCAGTTTTTCTGTGAAGTAAATCAGAGAGTCCTGTAGGTCTGAGTCTCACCCGAGAGTCCTGTAGGTCTGAGTCTCAACCGAGAGTCCTGTAGGTCTGAGTCCTGTAGGTCTGAGTCTCACCCGAGAGTCCTGTAGGTCTGAGTCCTGTAGGTCTGAGTCCTGTAGGTCTGAGTCTCACCCGAGAGTCCTGTAGGTCTGAGTCCTGTAGGTCTGAGTCCTGTAGGTCTGAGTCTCACCCGAGAGTCCTATAGGTCTGAGTCCTGTTGGTCTGAGTCTCACCCGAGAGTCCTGTAGGTCTGAGTCCTGTAGGTCTGAGTCTCACCCGAGAGTCCTGTAGGTCTGAGTCCTGTAGGTCTGAGTCCTGTAGGTCTGAGTCCTGTAGGTCTGAGTCCTGTAGGTCTGAGTCTCACCCGAGAGTCCTGTAGGTCTGAGTCTCACCCGAGAGTCCTGTAGTTCTGAGTCTCACCCGAGAGTCCTGTAGGTCTGAGTCTCACCCGAGAGTCCTGTAGGTCTGAGTCCTGTAGGTCTGAGTCTCACCTGAGAGTCCAGTAAGTCTGAGTCTCACCTGAGAGTCCTGTAGGTCTGAGTCTCACCTGAGAGTCCTGTAGGTCTGAGTCTCACCTGAGAGTCCTGTAGGTCTGAGTCCTGTAGGTCTGAGTCTCACCTGAGAGTCCTGTAGGTCTGAATCTCACCTGAGAGTCCTGTAGGTCTGAGTCCTGTAGGTCTGAGTCTCACCCGAGAGTCCTGTAGGTCTGAGTCTCACCTGAGAGTCCTGTAGGTCTGAGTCCTGTAGGTCTGAGTCTCACCTGAGAGTCCTGTAGGTCTGAGTCTCACCTGAGAGTCCTGTAGGTCTGAGTCTCACCTGAGAGTCCTGTAGGTCTGAGTCCTGTAGGTCTGAGTCTCACCTGAGAGTCCTGTAGGTCTGAATCTCACCTGAGAGTCCTGTAGGTCTGAGTCCTGTAGGTCTGAGTCTCACCTGAGAGTCCTGTAGGTCTGAGTCCTGTAGGTCTGAGTCTCACCGGACAGTCCTGTAGGTCTGAGTCTCACCTGCGAGTCCTGTAGGTCTGAGTCTTGTAGGTCTGAGTCTCACCTGAGAGTCATGTAGTTGGGATCCCAGACTGACCAGGTCTTTACTCAGTTTAATGTTCTTCCCCTCCACCTCATTCAGCAGACCGCTCACACTGTCCAACTCAGACTGGAACAGAGGGATGAGAGAAGAAGTGGATGAGAGAAGAAGGGGATGAGAGGAGAAGGGGATGAGAGGAGAAGGGGATGAGAGAAGAAGTGGATGAGAGGAGAAGGGGATGAGAGAAGAAGGGGATGAGAGAAGAAGGGGATGAGAGGAGAAGTGGATGGGAGAAGAAGGGGATGAGAGAAGAAGGGGATGAGAGGAGAAGGGGATGAGAGAAGAAGGGGATGAGAGGAGAAGGGGATGAGAGGAGAAGGGGATGAGAGGAGAAGGGGATGAGAGAAGAAGTGGATGAGAAGGATGAGAGGAGAAGGGATGAGAGGAGAAGGGGATGAGAGAAGAAGGGGATGAGAGAAGAAGGGGATGAGAGAAGAAGTGGATGAGAGGAGAAGGGGATGAGAGGAGAAGGGGATGAGAGAAGAAGTGGATGAGAGAAGAAGTGGATTGGAGAAGAAGGGGATGAGAGAAGAAGGGGATGAGAGGAGAAGTGGATGAGAGAAGAAGTGGATGAGAGAAGAAGGGGAAAGAAGAAGTGGATGAGAGGAGAAGGGGATGAGAGGAGAAGGGGATGAGAGAAGAAGGGGATGAGAGAAGAAGTGGATGAGAGAAGAAGTGGATGAGAGAAGAAGTGGATGAGAGAAGAAGGGGATGAGAGGAGAAGTGGATGAGAGGAGAAGGGGATGAGAGAAGAAGGGGATGAGAGGAGAAGTGGATGGGAGAAGAAGGGGATGAGAGAAGAAGGGGATGAGAGGAGAAGGGGATGAGAGAAGAAGTGGATGAGAGAAGAAGTGGATGAGAGGAGAAGTGGATGAGAGAAGAAGTGGATGAGAGGAGAAGGGGATGAGAGAAGAAGGGGATGAGAGAAGAAGTGGATGAGAGGAGAAGGGGATGAGAGAAGAAGGGGATGAGAGAAGAAGGGGAAAGAAGAAGTGGATGAGAGAAGAAGTGGATGAGAGAAGAAGGGGATGAGAGGAGAAGGGGATGAGAGAAGAAGTGGATGAGAGAAGAAGTGGATGAGAGGAGAAGGGGATGAGAGAAGAAGGGGATGAGAGAAGAAGGGGATTGGAGAAGTGGATGAGAGGAGAAGGGGATGAGAGAAGAAGGGGATGAGAGGAGAAGGGGATGAGAGAAGAAGTGGATGAGAGAAAAGAGTAGCAGGTTGTCACAAACATGAAATAATAACTGATGATGTCATCATGTAAATAAAAACACACCAAAATCCGCTCCTTCATCCCCAGGTCCTTGCTGTAAAACCACAATACGTTCTCACTTACCAAGTAAACATCAGGGGTAAGCAGACGCCATAGTGTTCAATGACTGTTGTATTTCTGGGCTGTTGTTTAGCGTTCTCAGATGGGTCACCCATACATAGAGGACAGTTGTACTGAGGACAACCCCCTGCTCAACACCCATACATAGAGGACAGTTGTACTAAGGACAACCCCCTGCTCAACACCCATACATAGAGGACAGTTGTACTGAGGACAACCCCCTGCTCAACACCCATACATAGAGGACAGTTGTACTGGGGACAACCCCCTGCTCAACACCCATACATAGAGGACAGTTGTACTAAGGACAACCCCCTGCTCAACACCCATACATAGAGGACAGTTGTACTGAGGACAACCCCCTGCTCAACACCCATACATAGAGGACAGTTGTACTGAGGACAACCCCCTGCTCAACACCCATACATAGAGGACAGTTGTACTGAGGACAACCCCCTGCTCAACACCCATACATAGAGGACAGTTGTACTGAGGACAACCCCTGCTCAACACCCATACATAGAGGACAGTTGTACTGAGGACAACCCCCTGCTCAACACCCATACATAGAGGACAGTTGTACTGAGGACAACCCCTGCTCAACACCCATACATAGAGGACAGTTGTACTGAGGACAACCCCTGCTCAACACCCATACATAGAGGACAGTTGTACTAAGGACAACCCCCTGCTCAACACCCATACATAGAGGACAGTTGTACTAAGGACAACCCCCTGCTCAACACCCATACATAGAGGACAGTTATACTAAGGACAACCCCTGCTCAACACCCATACACAGAGGACAGTTGTACTGAGGACAACCCCCTGCTCAACACCCATACATAGAGGACAATTGTACTGAGGACAAACCCCTGCTCAACACCCATACATAGAGGACAGTTGTACTGAGGACAACCCCCTGCTCAACACCCATACATAGAGGACAGTTGTACTGAGGACAACCCCTGCTCAACACCCATACATAGAGGACAGTTGTACTAAGGACAACCCCTGCTCAACACCCATACATAGAGGACAGTTGTACTAAGGACAACCCCCTGCTCAACACCCATACATAGAGGACAGTTGTACTAAGGACAACCCCCTGCTCAACACCCATACATAGAGGACAGTTGTACTAAGGACAACCCCCTGCTCAACACCCATACATAGAGGACAGTTTTACTAAGGACAACCCCTGCTCAACACCCATACATAGAGGACAGTTGTACTAAGGACAACCCCCTGCTCAACACCCATACATAGAGGACAGTCGTACTAAGGACAACCCCTGCTCAACACCCATACATAGAGGACAGTTGTACTAAGGACAACCCCTGCTCAACACCCATACATAGAGGACAGTTGTACTGAGGACAACCCCCTGCTCAACACCCATACATAGAGGACAGTTGTACTAAGGACAACCCCCTGCTCAACACCCATACATAGAGGACAGTTGTACTAAGGACAACCCCCTGCTCAACACCCATGCATAGAGGACAGTTATACTAAGGACAACCCCTGCTCAACACCCATACACAGAGGACAGTTGTACTGAGGACAACCCCCTGCTCAACACCCATACATAGAGGACAGTTGTACTAAGGACAACCCCCTGCTCAACACCCATACATAGAGGACAGTTGTACTAAGGACAACCCCCTGCTCAACACCCATACATAGAGGACAGTTATACTAAGGACAACCCCTGCTCAACACCCATACACAGAGGACAGTTGTACTGAGGACAACCCCCTGCTCAAAACCCATACATAGAGGACAGTTGTACTGAGGACAAACCCCTGCTCAACACCCATACATAGAGGACAGTTGTACTGAGGACAACCCCCTGCTCAACACCCATACATAGAGGACAGTTGTACTGAGGACAACCCCCTGCTCAACACCCATACATAGAGGACAGTTGTACTAAGGACAACCCCCTGCTCAACACCCATACATAGAGGACAGTTGTACTAAGGACAACCCCCTGCTCAACACCCATACATAGAGGACAGTTGTACTAAGGACAACCCCTGCTCAACACCCATACATAGAGGACAGTTGTACTAAGGACAACCCCCTGCTCAACACCCATACATAGAGGACAGTTGTACTAAGGACAACCCCCTGCTCAACACCCATACATAGAGGACAGTTGTACTAAGGACAACCCCCTGCTCAACACCCATACATAGAGGACAGTTTTACTAAGGACAACCCCCTGCTCAACACCCATACATAGAGGACAGTTGTACTAAGGACAACCCCCTGCTCAACACCCATACATAGAGGACAGTCGTACTAAGGACAACCCCCTGCTCAACACCCATACATAGAGGACAGTTATAGTGAGGACAACCCTCTGCTCAACACCCATACATAGAGGACAGTTGTACTGAGGACAACCCCCTGCTCAACACCCATACATAGAGGACAGTTGTACTAAGGACAACCCCCTGCTCAACACCCATACATAGAGGACAGTTGTACTAAGGACAACCCCCTGCTCAACACCCATACATAGAGGACAGTTGTACTAAGGACAACCCCCTGCTCAACACCCATACATAGAGGACAGTTGTACTAAGGACAACCCCTGCTCAACACCCATACATAGAGGACAGTTGTACTAAGGACAACCCCCTGCTCAACACCCATACATAAAGGACAGTTGTATTAAGGACAACCCCCTGCTCAACACCCATACATAGAGGACAGTTGTACTGAGGACAACCCCCTGCTCAACACCCATACATAGAGGACAGTTATACTAAGGACAACCCCCTGCTCAACACCCATACACAGAGGACAGTTGTACTAAGGACAACCCCCTGCTCAACATTTTGTCACGAAAAGATGCTCGACTATGCATGGCATTGACAGCCTTGGAAAGACACAACTCTGACGTTTCCAAAACTGCAAAGATATTATCTGTGAGTGCCTCAGAACTAATGCTACAGGCGAAACCAAGATGAAACTTCAAACAGGAAATGAACAGGATTTTTGACGCTGTGTTTACTAACGTCTCCTTATATGGCTGTGAATATGCTGTGAACGAGCTTATGCGCTCTGCCGTTCCTCCAAGATGTCTGCAGCATTGTGGCGTATTTGTAGGCATATCATTGGAAGATTGACCATAAGAGACTACATTTGCCAGGGGGCCGTCCGGTGCCCTTTGTCTAAATCGGTGCGTAATTCCCAGTGGCAACCATTGTACCTTGCGTTACAGAAGGAGACTCATACTTCCAGGAACGATACATCATTGAAGAGATATGTGAAAAACACCTTGAGGATTGGTTCTAAACAACGTTTGTCATGTTTCAGTCGATATTATGGAGTTAATTTGGAAAAAAGTTCGGCGTTTGGATAACTGAATTTTCGTTTTTTTTTTTGGTAGCCAAACGTGACGCACCAAACGGACCGATTTCTCCTGCACAAAAAATATTTTAGGAAAAACTGAACATTTGCTATCTAACTGAGTCTCCTCATTGAAAACATCCAAAGTTCTTCAAAGGTAAATGATTTATTGAATGTTTTTGCTGGTTTTTGTGAAAATGTGGCCTGCTAATGCTAACGCTAAATGCTAATGCTAAATGCTAACGCTAAATGCTAGTTTGCTATGGTAGAGAAGCATATTTTTGAAAATCTGAGATGACAGTGTTGTTAACAAAAGGCTAAGCATGAGAGCTAGCATATTGATTTCATTTCATTTGCGATTTTCATGAATAGTTAACGTTGCGTTATGGTAATGGTCTTGAGGCTGTAGTCATGATCCCGGATCCAGGTTGGCTCGACGCAAGAAGTTAAAAAAGTTTAACTAATTTCCACTTCGGAGTTTCAGACTTGATTTTCCCTTACGAAAAATGTATCAACCCCTACTAAAATGTCCATGAATTACAATCCACATAATAATTCCAATTTCCTGTTGCTGCGGGATTATTTTCCTGCTGTAGCAAACTGGTTCAAATTAAGATCCTACATCTGTAGCCAGTGTACCCTACTCACGGTCAACTTAGAGACTCGTTCTCCCAGCTCCCCCCTCTGTCTCTCGCTGTCGTTGTAGCGCGACTGCAAGTCTGACAGCTGACCTTCGACCTTCTTCCTCTTGTGCTCCACCTCCTGCTTGGCGTTGGCCAATGAGTGGAGGTCTGCGCTGAGGTCAGATGACTCCTTCTCCAATCCCTGCTTAGCCTTCTCCAGACTGGCTCGCACCTGGGGAGAGAAGGGAGGGTTGGGAGAGACGGGAGGTTGTGAGGATTGGGGAGGGACAGGAAGGGTGGAGGGAATGAGGGAGTGGGGAGAGAAGGGAGGGTGGAGGGAATGAGGGAGTGGGGAGAGAAGGGAGGGTGGAGGGAATGAGGGAGTGGGGAGAGAAGGGAGGGTGGAGGGAATGAGGGAGTGGGGAGAGAAGGGAGGGTGGAGGGAATGAGGGAGTGGGGAGAGAAGGGAGGGTGGAGGGAATGAGGGAGTGGGGAGAGAAGGGAGGGTGGAGGGAATGAGGGAGTGGGGAGAGAAGGGAGGGTGGAGGGAATGGGGAGAGAGAAGGGAGGGTGGAGGGAATGAGGGAGTGGGGAGAGAAGGGAGGGTGGAGGGAATGAGGGAGTGGGGAGAGAAGGGAGGGTGGAGGAATGAGGGAGTGGGGAGAGAAGGGAGGGTGGAGGGAATGGGGGAGAGAAGGGAGGGTGGAGGAATGAGGGAGTGGGGAGAGAAGGGAGGGTGGAGGGAATGAGGGAGTGGGGAGAGAAGGGAGGGTGGAGGGAATGGGGGAGAGAAAGGAGGGTGGAGGGAATGAGGGAGAGACGGGAGAGTGGAGGCAATGAGGGAGTGGGGAGAGAAGGGAGGGTGGAGGGAATGAGGGAGTGGGGAGAGAAGGGAGGGTGGAGGGAATGGGGGAGAGAAGGGAGGGTGGAGGGAATGAGGGAGAGACGGGAGAGTGGAGGCAATGAGGGAGTGGGGAGAGAAGGGAGGGTGGAGGGAATGAGGGAGTGGGGAGAGAAGGGAGGGTGGAGGGAATGAGGGAGTGGGGAGGATGGAGGGTGGAGGGAATGGGGGAGACAAGGGAGGGTGGAGGGAATGAGGGAGACAAGGGAGGGTGGAGGGAATGAGGGAGAGACGGGAGGGTGTGAGGGAGTGGGGAGAGAAGGGAGGTTGGAGGGAATGAGGGAGAGACGGGAGAGTGGAGGGAATGAGGGAGAGACGGGAGGGTGTGAGGGAGTGGGGAGAGAAGGGAGGTTGGAGGGAATGAGGGAGTGGGGAGAGAAGGGAGGGTGGAGGGAATGAGGGAGAGACGGGAGAGTGGAGGGAATGAGGGAGTGGGGAGAGAAGGGAGGGTGGAGGAATGAGGGAGACGGGAGAGTGGAGGGAATGAGGGAGAGAGACGGGAGGGTGTGAGGGAGTGTGTATACTTTGTGTGTGTGTGTGTGTGTGTGTGTGTGTGTGTGTGTGTGTGTGTGTGTGTGTGTGTGTGTGTGTGTGTGTGTGTGTGTGTGTGTGTGTGTGTGTGTGTGTGTGTGTGTGTGTGTGTGTGTGTGTGTGTTACCCTCTTGGCCTGTTCCAGTTGTTCAGACAGTTCCTCAACAGTCTGTGTGTGTTTCTGTCTCATCTCCTGGACCTGAGCTTCATGGTTCCTCCCTTCCTCCTCCATCACCTTCTTCAACATGGCAACCTCCTGCTCTCGCTTCGTCCTGGAGAACACAACACACAGCAACCATCAGTGTGTGTGTCCCAATTGGAGCCGCACCGTAGTTCCTGCTGTGCAGCGGTGGAATCCAGTGTTGTCCTCTAGAGGTCATTAGAGGTCAAACTGAGACACTATGGTCAGGATGTGGTGTCCTCTAGAGGTCATTAGAGGTCAAACTGAGACCGTATGGTCAGGATGTGGTGTCCTCTAGAGGTCATTAGAGGTCAAACTGAGACCGTATGGTCAGGATGTGGGGTCCTCTAGAGGTCAAACTGAGACTGTATGGTCAGGATGTGGTGTCCTCTAGAGGTCATTAGAGGTCAAACTGAGACCGTATGGTCAGGATGTGGTGTCCTCTAGAGGTCATTAGAGGTCAAACTGAGACCGTATGGTCAGGACGTGGTGTCCTCTAGAGGTCACTAGAGGTCAAACTGAGACCGTATGGTCAGGATGTGGTGTCCTCTAGAGGTCACTAGAGGTCAAACTGAGAGCGTATGGTCAGGATGTGGTGTCCTCTAGAGGTCAAACTGAGACCGTATGGTCAGGACGTGGTGGTGACCGTGACTTGACCGTACCGTAGCTCCTGCTGTGCGGCGGTGGTGTCCAGAGTGTCTTCCAGCTCAGACCTCAGAGCGTTCAGCTCCTCTCCCAGGTCTCTGCAGGCTGCATCAGCCCTCCTCCTGGCAGCCCCCTCTGACTCCAGGTCCTCCTGGATCTCACCTAGTGATCCCACGCACGCACGCACGCACGCACACACACACACACACACACACACACACACACACACACACACACACACACACACACACACACACACACACACACACACACACACACACACACACACACACACATGACCGGAGCACACACACATGACCAGAGCACACACACACACACATACATATGACCGGAGCACACACACATGACCAGAGCACACACACACACACATACATATGACCAGAGAACACACACTGCTAACCCTAACCTTAACCACACTGCTAACCTTAATGCCTAACCTTAACCTCACTGCTAACCCTAACCTTAACCACACTGCTAACCCTAACCATACTGCTAACCCTAACCTTAACCACACTGCTAACCCTAACCTTAACCACACTGCTAACCCTAACCTTAACCACACTGCTAACCCTAACCTTAACCACACTGCTAACCTTAATGCCTAACCTTAAATTAAGACCAAAAACCTACATTTTTTTCCCAGTAATTTTTTACAATAAAGACAATTTAGGACAAGACTCATCCCAATAAACGCTCAGTTCCACCTCAAGGACGAGACTCATCCCAATCAACACTCAGTTCTACTTCAAGGACGAGACCCCAATTAACGCTCAGTTCTACCTCAAGGACGAGACTCATCCTAATCAAGGCTCAGTTCTAACTCAAGGACGAGACTCATCCCAATCAACGCTCAGTTCTACCTCAAGGACGAGACTCATCCCAATCAACGCTCAGTTCTACCTCAAGGACCAGACTCATCCCAATAAACGCTCAGTTCTACCTCAAGGATGAGACTCATCCCAATCAATGCTCAGTTCTACCTCAAGGACCAGACTCATCCCAATCAACGCTCAGTTCTACCTCAAGGACCAGACTCATCCCAATCAATGCTCAGTTCTACCTCAAGGACCAGACTCATCCCAATCAACGCTCAGTTCTACCTCAAGGACGAGACTCATCCCAATAAACGCTCAGTTCTGCCTCAAGGACGAGACTCATCCCAATCAATGCTCCGTTCTACCTCAAGGACGAGTTCTACCCCAATCAACGCTCAGTTCTACCTCAAGGACGAGACTCATCCCAATCAACGCTCAGTTCTACCTCAAGGATGAGACTCATCCCAATCAACGCTCAGTTCTACCTCAAGGACGAGACTCATCCCAATCAACGCTTAGTTCTACCTCAAGGACGAGACTCATCCCAATCAACGCTCAGTTCTACCTCAAGGATGAGACTCATCCCAATCAACGCTTAGTTCTACCTCAAGGACGAGTTCTACCCCAATCAACGCCAACCTGCTACCTTTGACCCTTGCGGGTGTCTTTTGGGACACCCTCCCTTGACATGGATCTCACCTAGCAGCCCTTCCAGCTCCCTGACACGACGCACCGCAGCAACACATGCAGCAGACTCCTCTTCCAACCTGACAGAGAGAGAGAGAGATTTAGGGCATGAGAAATAATAGCTATTTTATGTGTGTAGATATTTTTTATTTTTTTAACCTTTATTTAACCAGGCAAGTCAGTTAAGAACATATTCTTATTTTCAATGACGGCCTGGGAACAGTGGGTTAACTGCCTGTTCAGGGGCATTACGACAGATTTGTACCTTGTCAGCTCGGGGGTTTGAACTCGCAACCTTCCGGTTACTAGTCCAACGCTCTAACCACTAGGCTACGCTGCCTAATAACGGTTAGGATTGTCAACGTACAGTCTACAGTCTCTCTCAACTCTTTCACTCTTTGTGAAGTGTGTTCAAATGTTCCTGGATAATAAAGATACTGATTGAAGATAGTTCATCCCTGATGATCTGGGATTGATTACCTGGCCTGTGTGGCCAGTAGCTCCTCCTCCTTGGCGGCGAGCTGTGCTCTGAGCTCGGCTAGCTGGGCCTGCAGGTCGGCCAGCTGCTCCTGGAGATCAGCCAGCTCCGTCTCCAGCTTCCTCTTGGCCTTCTCCACATCCTGCCTGCCCTTCTCCTCCTTCTTCATACGCACTGAGGAAGAGGAGGAGGAGAGATAGGAAACATCATCATCATCATCTATAGCAGAGGTAGACTGATGCATTCTTGGAGAGTGTGTAAGCTTTGTTCAGCTTTATCCCAGTCCTAACACACCAGATTCAACCAATTAATGTCCAAATGAAAGACAATAATTGGCTGATTACTGACTGACTGACTGATGCCAGGGGTGAAGGGTCAGGGGTTAGAGGTCAGAGGTGAGTAACTCACCCTCCAGGTCTGAGATCATAGACTCATGTTTGTTCTTCAGCTTGGTCAGGTTCTTAGACTTCTCCTCTTCCTCAGCCAGGTTAGAGCTGGAGTCTGCTATTCTCTCCTCCAACAGTTTACGCTCCTGAAGAACAACGGATAAAAGAGAGAAAGGTCAGGGTTCAGAGGTGAGGGGTCAGGGACTGTGCTATTCTCTCCTCCAACAGCTTAGGCTCCCGAAGAACAACACACAGCAGGGAGAAAGGTTAATCAGAGGTCAGAGGAGAGGGGTCAGGGACTGAGTGCTGCATGCTCCTTCAACAGCTCAAGTTGCTGAGGAACAGGGGAACAGGGAGGAAGATCGGTGTGTGGGTAGGTGGGTGAATGGTGAGACAGGGGTGGAGAACAACATACCTTGAGTAGTTTGTTATTCTGGTCCTCCATGATGACAACGTCCTCCTCCAGTTTCTTGACCTTCCCCTCAACAGTCACCTTCTCCAGCTGCAGCTTCTGACGAGAGTCCTCCTCCTCTGACAGGTGGGCCTCCATGGCCTAAAACACAGAGAGGAGAAAGGGATGAAGAGGAGAGAGAGAGAGGGACAGGGAGGGGCGATAATATATAGGAGAAGAGTTTGTGTGTTTTCTGTTCCCAAATATAATGTTTTAATAAAGGTTAGGTGATACAATCACAATTTAATAAAGGTTAGGTGATACAATCACAATGTTTCAACCCAAATGGTCTCTGTCACTCCACCTGACCCACAACAGGGCCTCCACCTGACCCACAACAGGGCCTCCACCTGATCCACAACAGGACCTCCATCTAACCCACAACAGGCCCTCCACCTGACCCACAACAGGGCCTCCACCTGACCCACAACAGGGCCTCCTCCACCTGACCAACAACAGGGCCTCCACCTGACCCACAACAGGGCCTCCACCTGACCCACAACAGGGCCTCCACCTGACCCACAACAGGGCCTCCTCCACCTGACCCACAACAGGGCCTCCTTCACCTGACCCACAACAGGGCCTCCACCTGACCCACAACAGGGCCTCCACCTGACCCACAACAGGGCCTCCTCCACCTGACCCACAACAGGGCCTCCTTCACCTGACCCACAACAGGGCCTCCTTCACCTGACCCACAACAGGGCCTCCTTCACCTGACCCACAACAGAGCCTCCACCTGACCCACAACAGGGCCTCCACCTGACCCACAACAGAGCCTCCACCTGACCCACAACAGGGCCTCCACCTGACCCACAACAGGACCTCCACCTGACCTACAACAGGGCCTCCACCTGACCCACAACAGGGCCTCCTTCACCTGACCCACAACAGGGCCTCCACCTGACCCACAACAGGGCCTCCACCTGACCCACAACAGGGCCTCCACCTGACCCACAACAGGGCCTTCACCTGACCCACAACAGGGCCTTCACCTGACCCACAACAGGGCCTCCTCCACCTGACCCACAACAGGGCCTCCACCTGACCCACAACAGGGCCATATGACCCACAACAGGGCCTCCACCACCTGACCCACAACAGGGCCTCCACCTGACCCACAACAGGGCCTTCACCTGACCCACAACAGGGCCTCCTCCACCTGACCCACAACAGGGCCTCCACCTGACCCACAACAGGGCCATATGACCCACAACAGGGCCTCCACCTGACCCACAACAGGGCCTCCACCACCTGACCCACAACAGGGCCTCCTTCACCTGACCCACAACAGGGCCTCCTTCACCTGACCCACAACAGGGCCTCCTTCACCTGACCCACAACAGGGCCTTCACCTGACCCACAACAGGGCCTTCACCTGACCCACAACAGGGCCTCCACCTGACCCACAACAGGGCCATATGACCCACAACAGGGCCTTCACCTGACCCACAACAGGGCCACCACCTGACCCACAACAGGGCCATATGACCCACAACAGGGTCTCCGCCTGACCCACAACAGGACCTCCACCTGACCCACAACAGGGCCTCCACCTGACCCACAACAGGACCTCCACCTGACCCACAACAGGGCCTCCTTCACCTGACCCACAACAGGGCCTCCACAGGGCCTCCACCTGACCCACAACTCCACAGGGCCTCCACCTGACCCACAACAGGGCCTCCACCTGACCCACAACAGGGCCTCCTTCACCTGACCCACAACAGGGCCTCCTTCACCTGACCCACAACAGGGCCTCCACCTGACCCACAACAGGACCTTCTATACCAGTCTATGGATAAGGGCAGAGTGCAGTCAATCTACCATCCCCTAACTTCAGCATTTCCCAACCAGAAACCAAAGGAAGTCAATGAACCCGGTAATATCCATATTAGCATTTCATGCCAAATTTTCTGATTTTGTCCATTTTGACTCATCACTGATATACCAGAGTTGAAAAGGTCATCGCTCGGTAGCCATTTTGGATATGCCCACCTGTAGTTGCTGCTGCATGTCCTTCCTCTCCTGCTGCAGCTGTGTGGCTCTCTCCTCCTCCTCCTCCAGCCGCGACTCCATCTCATGGAGCACCTCCTCCAGCTCCTGCTTCTTGACCTCCAGACGAACCCTCATCTCCTCTGCCTCAGCATACAACTCTGTCTCCGCCTGAAGCTTCTGCTCCAGTTTAGCTCGCTCCTCTACTACCTAGAGAGAGAGAGAGAGAGTGAGAGTGTGTGTGTGTCTCCACCTCACCTGTGTGTGTCTCCACCTCACCTGTGTGTGTGTGTGTGTCTCCACCTCACCTGTATGTGTGTGTGTGTGTGTGTCTCTGCCTTACCTGTGTGCGTGTGTGTCTCCACTTCACCTGTGTGTGTGTGTGTGTGTCTCTCCACTTCGTGTGTGTGTGTGAGTGTATGTGTGTTTGTGTGTGTCTCCACTTTGTGTGTGTGTGTGTGTGTGTTTCTCCACTTTGTGTGTGTGTGTGTGTCTCCACTTCACCTGTGTGTGTTTCTGGGAGATCTCCTTCAGTTCCACCTGGCTCTTCTGAGCCAGATCCTTGGCAGACTTCAGCTCCTCCTCCTTCTGACCCATTTCTTCTTCCTGTCGCGTCACCTGGAGGAGGGGCTTCACCTGCGGGATGACCAATCAACGTTTACATAAGAGCTGCCATCAAAACAAATCAACAAATCAAAACTATGATATACTCAACAAGTGATGGATGTGACAAAACAATATACACACAACACTGATAGGACAGATAACCAGTCCCAAATCAAACACGTGTGTGTGTGTGTGTGTGTGTGTGTGTGTGTGTGTGTGTGTGTGTGTGTGTGTGTGTGTGTGTGTGTGTGTGTGTGTGTGTGTGTATGTGTGTGTGTGTGTGTGTATATAGATGTGTGTGTGTGTGTATATAGATGTGTGTGTGTGTGTGTATATAGATGTGTGTGTGTGTGTATATAGATGTGTGTGTGTGTGTATATAGATGTGTGTGTGTGTGTGTGTATATAGATGTGTGTGTGTGTGTGTATATAGATGTGTGTGTGTGTGTGTGTGTGTATAGGTGTGTGTGTCTGTGTGTATATAGATGTGTGTGTCTGTGTGTATATAGGTGTGTGTGTATATAGATGTGTGTGTGTGTGTGTGTGTGTATATAGATGTGTGTGTGTGTGTGTATATAGATGTGTGTGTGTGTGTGTGTGTATATAGATGTGTGTGTGTGTGTATATAGATGTGTGTGTGTGTGTATATAGATGTGTGTGTGTGTGTGTGTATATAGATGTGTGTGTGTGTGTGTGTATATAGATGTGTGTGTGTATATAGATGTGTGTGTGTGTGTGTGTGTGTGTGTGTGTGTGTGTGTGTGTGTGTGTGTGTGTGTGTGTGTGTGTGTGTGTGTGTGTGTGTGTGTGTGTGTGTGTGTGTGTGTGTGTGTGTGTGTGTGTGTGTACCTTGGTGAACAGCCTCCACCACTGCCAGTTCTTCAGGACCAGGTAGACGGCACAGTTCCTCTGAATCACCTTCATAGCAGTCAGCTGGGCCTGACGCTTACTAAACGCTCTGTGGACAGAAGTCTCATCAGAGTGCAACACTGTTACACTAACCTACTGGCAACACTGTTACACTGTTACACTAACCTACTGGCAACACTGTTACACTAACCTACTGGCAACACTGTTACACTAACCTACTGGCAACACTGTTACACTAACCTACTGGCAACACTGTTACACTAACCTACTGGCAACACTGTTACACTAACCTACTGGCAACACTGTTACACTAACCTACTGCAACAACACTGTTACACTAACCTACTGGCAACACTGTTACACTAACCTACTGGCAACACTGTTACACTAACCTACTGGCAACACTGTTACACTGTTACACTAACCTACTGGCAACACTGTTACACTAACCTACTGGCAACACTGTTACACTAACCTACTGCAACAACACTGTTACACTAACCTACTGCAACAACACTGTTACACTAACCTACTGGCAACACTGTTACACTAACCTACTGGCAACACTGTTACACTAACCTACTGGCAACACTGTTACACTAACCTACTGGCA
The DNA here is from genome assembly GCF_021184085.1 of Oncorhynchus gorbuscha. NCBI lineage: Eukaryota > Metazoa > Chordata > Actinopteri > Salmoniformes > Salmonidae > Oncorhynchus > Oncorhynchus gorbuscha. The sequence continues at coordinate 101,482 of NW_025745813.1, forward strand.
ACACTGTTTACACTAACCTACTGGCAACACTGTTACACTAACCTACTGGCAACACTGTTACACTAACCTACTGGCAACACTGTTACACTAACCTACTGGCAACACTGTTACACTAACCTACTGGCAACACTGTTACACTAACCTACTGGCAACACTGTTACACTAACCTACTGGCAACACTGTTACACTAACCTACTGGCAACACTGTTACACTAACCTACTGGCAACACTGTTACACTAACCTACTGGCAACACTGTTACACTAACCTACTGGCAACACTGTTACACTAACCTACTGGCAACACTGTTACACTAACCTACTGGCAACACTGTTACACTAACCTACTGGCAACACTGTTACACTAACCTACTGCAACAACACTGTTACACTAACCTACTGGCAACACTGTTACACTAACCTACTGGCAACACTGTTACACTAACCTACTGGCAACACTGTTACACTAACCTACTGGCAACACTGTTACACTAACCTACTGGCAACACTGTTACACTAACCTACTGGCAACACTGTTACACTAACCTACTGGCAACACTGTTACACTAACCTACTGGCAACACTGTTACACTGTTAACCACTAACACTGTTACACTAACCTACTGGCAACACTGGCAACACTGTTACACTAACCTACTGGCAACAACACTGTTACACTAACCTACTGGCAACACTGTTACACTAACCTACTGGCAACACTGTTACACTAACCTACTGGCAACACTGTTACACTAACCTACTGGCAACACTGTTACACTAACCTACTGGCAACACTGTTACACTAACCTACTGGCAACACTGTTACACTAACCTACTGGCAACACTGTTACACTAACCTACTGGCAACACTGTTACACTAACCTACTGGCAACACACTAACCTACTGTTACACTAACCTACTGGCAACACTGTTACACTAACCTACTGGCAACACTGTTACACTAACCTACTGCAACACTGTTACACTAACCTACTGGCAACACTGTTACACTAACCTACTGGCAACACTGTTACACTAACCTACTGGCAACACTGTTACACTAACCTTAACACTGTTAACTAACCTACTGGCAACACTGTTACACTAACCTACTGGCAACACTGTTACACTAACCTACTGGCAACACTGTTACACTAACCTACTGGCAACACTGTTACACTAACCTACTGGCAACACTGTTACACTAACCTACTGGCAACACTGTTACACTAACCTACTGGCAACACTGTTACACTAACCTAACCTACTACTGGCAACACTGTTACACTAACCTACTGGCAACACTGTTACACTAACCTACTGGCAACACTGTTACACTAACCTACTGGCAACACTGTTACACTAACCTACTGGCAACAACACTAACCTTACACTAACCTACTGGCAACACTGTTACACTAACCTACTGCAACAACACTGTTACACTAACCTAACACTACTGTTTACACTAACCTACTGGCAACACTGTTACACTAACCACTGGCAACACTGTTACACTAACCTACTGCAACAACACTGTTACACTAACCTACTGCAACAACACTGTTACAACCTACTGGCAACACTGTTACACTAACCTACTGCAACAACACTGTTACACTAACCTACTGGCAACACTGTTACACTAACCTACTGCAACAACACTGTTACACTAACCTACTGCAACAACACTGTTACACTAACCTACTGGCAACACTGTTACACTAACCTACTGCAACAACACTGTTACACTAACCTACTGGTGAACATGTTACACTAACCTACTGGCAACACTGTTACACTAACCTACTGGCAACAAACACTGTTACACTAACCTACTGCAACAACACTGTTACACTAACCTACTGCAACAACACTGTTACACTAACCTACTGGCAACACTGTTACACTAACCTACTGGCAACACTGTTACACTAACCTACTGCAACAACACTGTTACACTAACCTACTGGCAACGCTACCTAACCTACTCACAGTTGAAATGTGTCTGCTATCATGCTGCTGTGGGCACTACTGGTAAAAACACTGTTACACTAACCTACTGGCAACGCTACCTCACGGGTGAAATGTGTCTGCTATCATGCTGCTGTGGGCGCTACTGGTAAAAACACTGTTACACTAACCTACTGGCAACGCTCCTCACTCCCTGCTCGCCTCCCTACCACTGAGGAAGTACAGCTCCCGCTCAGCCCAGTCAAAACTGTTAGCTGCCCTGGCCCCCAATGGTGGAACAAACTCCCTCACGACGCCAGGACAGCGGAGTCAATCACCACCTTCCGGAGACACCTGAAACCCCACCTCTTTAAGGAATACCTAGGATAGGATAAGTAATCCCTCTCACCCCCCCTTAAGATGCACTATTGTAAAGTGACTGTTCCACTGGATGTCATAGGGTGAATGCACCAATTTGTAAGTCGCTCTGGATAAGAGCGTCTGCTAAATTACTGGCATGTAAATGTAATGTAAATGTAAATGTGTCTGCTATCATGCTGCTGTGGGCGCTACTGGTAAAAACACTGTTACACTAACCTACTGGCAACGCTTTACCTCACGGGTGTAATGTGTCTGCTATCATGCTGCTGTGGGCACGACTGGCAACAACACTGTTACACTAACCTACTGGCAACGCTTTACCTCACGGGTGTAATGTGTTGATGTGAGGGTCCCTTTATCCCAGGCTGGAAACAACACTGTTACACTAACCGGCGAGACAGGAAGCTCCTAGCGTGGGCCTGAAGGCGATGATGACCACGGTCAGTTTAAGGTCCCTCTCCTCCTCCAGCTGGGCTAACACTCCTGTTCTGAAGAACATCTTACTCTGACCAATACGGAACAGATTAGGGTCCAGGTCCAGGTGCTTCATCTGGAGAGGAAGTCATAACACCTTTATCATGGCACCTTTATCATAACACCGTTATCATACCGTTATCACACCTTTATCATAACACCTTTATCATAACACCGTTATCCGTTATCATAACACCTTTATCATAACACTGTTATCATAACACCTTTATCCTGACACCTTTATCCACCTTTATCCTACACCTTTATCGTGACACCTTTATCCTAACACCTTTATCATAACACCGTTATCACCTTTATCCAAACACCTTTATCATAACACCGTTATCAAACACCTAACACCTTTATCCAAACACTCTTTATCCAGAACTAAGGTAGAAACATTTGTCCTTTTATCCTCAAACAAAAGTGCAGGTTCAAATTAAAAGGTTTTTAGGCTCAGTGACACCTTTTCAACACAAAGGATCAACCTTTAGAGCTCTTTCTTATCCAGAACTCAAATGTAGAAACATTTGTTAGGCTCAGTGACTTTAGTTCATTGCAACTCAGACGTTTAGTTAGATCAACTCAGACGTTTTCAGTTAGATCAACTCCGAGTGCAGGTTCAAGATCAACTCAGCGTTTTCAGTTAGATCAACTCAGTTTTTAGATCAACTCAGCGTTTTCAGTTAGATCAACTCAGTTTCAGTTAGATCAACTCAGTTAGATCAACTCAGAGTTAGTTTCAGTTAGATCAACTCAGAGTTAGTTTTTTCAGTTAGATCAACTCAGACGTTTTCAGGTTTCAGTTAGATCAACTCAGACGTTTCAGTTAGATCAACTCAGACGTTTTCAGTAAGATGAAATCACCATTAGTTGACAAGCCTGTTTCCCGTCCATGAAACCCTTTGGGATGCAGTTGGCTGCTAGGATCTCATAGCTACAAGAAGAGGAAGAGAAAGAAGAGGAAGAAAGAGAGGAAGACAGAAGGAAGAGAACACGTTGTTATGTGTTAACTACACAGACACAATCGTGGTTCCTTAACGTTGGTGTTAGAACGTTCCCTCACCGTTGTCGGAACTCTTGGAACACGATGCGGTTGGGGAAGCCCTGTCTGCAGATACGGATCCCTTCTAGAACCCCGTTACACCTCAACTGTTCCAGAACCAGGTTAGCATCCAGCTTCCCTGCCTACACACACACACAGGAACAATGAGGGAGAGAGAGAGATCAGAGGTGACTCAAGAGAGAGGAGATGAATTGATGAAACGTATATAAATAGCGGTAAGTGTTTTGGGTAAGGGGGATAGTGTCCTACCCTCTTCTCGTGGTTGGGGATGATACAGCGTATGAAGTTGGGCTGTGTGTTGTTCAACGTGGTCATCAGTTTGCCCAGGGATTCCTTGTAGAGCTGACCCACTGTCCTGAACATGCCCTTCTTAGACTTGGTGGCGCTGGGGGCCGAGCTCTCTGACATCTTGGTAATGGTCTCCAGACCCACCACATGGTCCACTGGAAACAGAACAGGGATTATTCATGATCTCTGAGAAGAAAGGCTAGGGGGGGAAAGGTGAGAGGGAGGGAGAAAGAGGAGGAGATGAAAGAGAGAGGGAGGGAGAAAGAGGAGGAGATGAAAGAGAGAGGCAGGGAGAAAGAGGATGAGATGAAAGAGGAGGAGATGAAAGAGAGAGGGAGGGAGAAAGAGGAGGAGATGAAAGAGAGGGAGGGAGAAAGAGGAGGAGATGAAAGAGGAGGAGATGAAAGAGAGAGGGAGGGAGAAAGAGGAGGAGATGAAAGAGAGAGGGAGGGAGAAAGAGGAGGAGATGAAAGAGAGAGGGAGGGAGAAAGAGGAGGAGATGAAAGAGAGAGGGAGGGAGAAAGAGGAGGAGATGAAAGAGGAGGAGATGAAAGAGAGAGGGAGGGAGAAAGAGGAGGAGATGAAAGAGAGGGAGGGAGAAAGAGGAGGAGATGAAAGAGGAGGAGATGAAAGAGAGAGGGAGGGAGAAAGAGGAGGAGATGAAAGAGAGAGGGAGGGAGAAAGAGGAGGAGATGAAAGAGAGAGGCAGGGAGAAAGAGGAGGAGATGAAAGAGAGAGGCAGGGAGAAAGAGGATGAGATGAAAGAGAGAGGGAGGGAGAAAGAGGAGGATATGAAAGAGAGAGGCAGGGAGAAAGAGGAAGAGATGAAAGAGAGAGGCAGGGAGAAAGAGGAGGAGATGAAAGAGAGAGGGAGGGAGAAAGAGGAGGAGATGAAAGAGAGCGGGAGGGAGAAAGAGGAGGAGATGAAAGAGAGAGGGAGGGAGAAAGAGGAGGAGATGAAAGAGAGAGGCAGGGAGAAAGAGGAGGAGATGAAAGAGAGAGGGAGGGAGAAAGAGGAGGAGATGAAAGAGAGAGGGAGGGAGAAAGAGGAGGAGATGAAAGAGAGAGGCAGGGAGAAAGAGGAGGAGATGAAAGAGAGAGGGAGGGAGAAAGAGGAGGAGATGAAAGAGAGAGGGAGGGAGAAGAACAGGTGACAGGCAAGAAGGAGAGACTGAATACTTTAGAATACTGAAGAATACTGATAGGAGTACAGTAAAGTGAATCTGTAGTAGACCAACTGTGCTTGCATCCTAAATAGAACCCTATTCCTTATATACAGTGCACTACTTTTGACCAGAGTGCTATGGGGCCTGGTCTAACGTAGTGTACCACTTAGGGAACAGGGTGCCATTTTGGGACGCTTCCTGTGGCTCACCATCCTTCCAGAGGTCCTGTATGAAGGGGTTGGATGAGTTGTTGAGGAGAGCCGTCACGTTGTCATTCAGAGGGTCCATGTTCTTAGTCAGCCAGTTGGCCCCGTTGTAGTCCACCTATAACACAACCACAATACAACCATAACACAACCACAACACAACCATAACACAACCACAACACAAACATAACACAACCACAACACAACCATGTCACAACCACAACACAACCATAACACAACCACAACACAACCATAACACAACCACAACACAACCATAACACAACCACAACACAACCATAACACAACCATAACACAACCACAACACAAACATAACACAACCATAACACAACCATAACACAACCACAACACAACCATAACACAACCATAACACAACCACAACACAAACATAACACAACCATAACACAACCACAACACAAACATAACACAACCATAACACAACCACAACACAACCACAACACAAACATAACACAACCATAACACAACCACAACACAAACATAACACAACCATAACACAACCACAACACAAACATAACACAACCATAACACAACCACAACACAACCACAACACAAACATAACACAACCACAACACAACACAACCATAACACAACCACAACCATGTTCTCCTTCAATCAGCTGTCCCCATTGTAGTCCACCTGTAACACAATCACGATCATAAAACAACATATCCACAACACAACATAACCACAACCACAACACAACATAACCACAACCACAACACAACATAACCATAACCACAACACAACCATTGTTCTCCGTCAGCCAGCTGGCACTGTTGTAGATCACCTACTGTATAACACAACCACAACACAACACAACCACAACACAACATAACCACAACCACAACATAACCACAACCACAACACAACCATTGTTCTCCGTCAGCCAGCTGGCACTGTTGTAGATCACCTACTGTATAACACAACCACAACACAACATAACCACAACCACAACACAACATAACCACAACACAACCACAACACAACCATTGTTCTCCGTCAGCCAGCTGGCACTGTTGTAGATCACCTACTGTATAACATAACCACAACCACAACACAACATAACCACAACACAACCACAACACAACACAACCACAAACACAACACAACCACAACACAACATAACCACAACCACAACATAACCACAACCACAACACAACATAACCACAACCACAACACAACAACACAACCACAACACAACACAACACAACACAACATAACCACAACATAACCACAACCACAACACAACATAACACAACCACAACACAACATAACCACAACCACAACACAACATAACCACAACCACAACACAACATAACCACAACCACAACACAACCATGTTATTAATCAGCCAGCTGGCCCTGTTGTAGACCACCTACATATAATCTCATCTCACCCTGCTGGCCTAGTGAAGAACTCTTCAGACAGAAATATATAATCTCATCTCACCCTGCCGGCCTAGTGAAGAACTCTTCAGACAGAAATATATAATCTCATCTCACCCTGCCGGCCTCGTGAAGAACTCTTCAGACAGAAATATATAATCTCACCCTGCCGGCCTAGTGAAGAACTCTTCAGACAGAAATATATAATCTCATCTCACCCTGCCGCCCTAGTGAAGAACTCTTCAGACAGAAATATATAATCTCATCTCACCCTGCCGGCCTAGTGAAGAACTCTTCAGACAGAAATATATAATCTCACCCTGCCGGCCTAGTGGAGAACTCTTCAAACAGAAATATATAATCTCACCCTACCAGCCTCGTGAAGAACTATTCAGACAGAAATATATAATCTCACCTCACCCTGCCGGCATAGTGGAGAACTCTTCAGACAGAAATATATAATCTCATCTCACCCTGCCGGCCTAGTGAAGAACTCTTCAGACAGAAATATATAATCTCACCTTGCCAGCGTAGTGGAGAACTCTTCAGACAGAAATATATAATCTCACCTTGCCGGCGTAGTGGAGAACAGAGAAGGCAGTCTTGTCTTTGAGTGATTTGGGTTTGGAGAACTTGCAGTGGGACGTGTGTGTGTTCATCAGCTTCTCAACGAAGGACAAGTCTGTGGCTTTAGGGAACCAGCACTCCTCGTCCAACAGAGCCAAGATACCTGGAGGATTGTTCTAGAAGGGTGGGGGGAGGGTTAGCTTTAGGGATCCAGCACTCCTCATCTAACAGAGCTAAGATACCTGGAGGATTGTTCTAGAAGGGTGAGGGGAGGGTTAGCTTTAGGGAACCGGCACCCATCCGTGTGTGCATTGCTGTAGGTTCAATGTGTACAGTATGTGTGTCTCTGTGTGTGTGTGTGTGTGTTACCGGTCTCTCGATGAGCTCGATGCAGGGCTGCAGGTCCAGGCCGAAGTCTATGAAGGCCCAGTCGATCCCCTCTCTCTTGTACTCCTCCTGCTCCAGGATAAACATGGTGTGGTTGAACAGCTGCTGCAGACGCTCGTTGGTGTAGTTGATGCACAGCTGCTCAAACGAGTTGTCCTGAGGAGAAGGTACATAGTGGTTTACACAGAGCTACAGTACCGTGGTAGTCCCTGAGGAGAAGGTAAATAGTGGTTTACACAGATCTACAGTACCGTGGTAGTCCCTGAGGAGAAGGAGAAGGTACATAGTGGTTTACACAGAGCTACAGTACCATGGTAGTCCCTGAGGAGAAGGAGAAGATACATAGTGGTTTACACAGAGCTACAGTACTGTGGTAGTCCCTGAGGAGAAGGTACATAGTGGTTTACACAGAGCTACAGTACCGTGGTAGTCCCTGAGGAGAAGGAGAAGGTACATAGTGGTTTACACAGAGCTACAGTACTGTGGTAGTCCCTGAGGAGAAGGTACATAGTGGTTTACACAGAGCTACAGTACCGTGGTAGTTCCTGAGGAGAAGGAGAAGGTACATAGTGGTTTACACAGAGCTACAGTACCGTGGTAGTCCCTGAGGAGAAGGTACATAGTGGTTTACACAGAGCTACAGTACCGTGGTAGTCCCTGAGGAGAAGGTACATAGTGGTTTACACAGATCTACAGTACCGTGGTAGTCCCTGAGGAGAAGGTACATAGTGGTTTACACAGAGCTACAGTACCGTGGTAGTCCCTGAGGAGAAGGTACATAGTGATTTACACAGATCTACAGTACCGTGGTAGTCCCTGAGGAGAAGCAGAAGGTACATAGTGGTTTACACAGAGCTACAGTACCCTGGTAGTCCCTGAGGAGAAGGTAAATAGTGGTTTACACAGATCTACAGTACCGTGGTAGTCCCTGAGGAGAAGGTACATAGTGGTTTACACAGAGCTACAGTACCTGGTAGTCCCTGAGGAGAAGGAGAAGGTACATAGTGGTTTACACAGAGCTACAGTACCATGGTAGTCCCTGAGGAGAAGGAGAAGATACATAGTGGTTTACACAGAGCTACAGTACCATGGTAGTCCCTGAGGAGAAGGAGAAGGTACATAGTGGTTTACACAGAGCTACAGTACCCTGGTAGTCCCTGAGGAGGGGAGATGGGAGAGATGGATGTGAACATAGAGGTACTGCTCACCTCATAGTCCTGTACATCAGGTCTGCATCCCAAATGACACCCTATTCCCTATTTAGTGCACTACTTTGACCAGGGTCGTAGGGGGTGTTTTTAATTGTGGGAAAATAATAATCATAGTAGTTAATGTTCTGGGGAAATGTCCCTTTTGGGAGGTAGATGGGGCTCCCAAATCGCTACGTTTACCCATTTTAAATGGTTTAAATTTCAGTAATATAGCAGATGCTCGAATCCAGAGTGAATTACAGTCGTGGGTACATCATTTTATTTTACCGGTCCTCCATGGAAATCGAACCCACAACCTTGGCGTTGCGATGCGCCATGAGCTACCAACTGGCCTCACGGGACCCCTGCTGAATTCCTTTCTCTGTCAATTTAAAGAGGATGCTCCTCAATCTCACCTCAAAGATTTCGAAGCCAGCGATGTCGAGGATCCCCAGGAATGATGCTCCTTTACGTTTGGCCTTATCCAGAGTCTTATTCACCCTGGCCAGGATCCACCTGAACAACCTCTCATACATGGCCTTCGCTAGGGCCTCGATGGCAAAGTCAGCCTGGGGGAGAGGGAGGGAGAGAGGGAGGGGGAGAGGGAGGGAGGGGGAGGGGGAGAGGGAGGGAGGGGGGAGAAGGAGAGAGGGAGGGGGAGAAGGAGAGAGGGAGGGGGAATGAGGGAGGGGAGAGAGAGGGAGGGAGGGGGAGAGAGGGAGGGGGAGAGAGGGAGAGAGGGGGAGAAGGAGAGAGGGAGGGGGAGAGAGGGAGAGAGGGGAGGGGGAAGGAGAGAGGGAGGGGGGAGAGAGGGGAGGGGGAGGGAGGGGGAGAGGGAGGGAGAGGGAGAGAGGGGAGGGGGAGAAGGGAGGGGGAGAGAGGGAGAGGGAGAGGGAGGGAGGGGAGAGGGAGAGGGAGAGAGGGGGGGAGAGAGGGAGAGGAGGGGGAGAGAGGGAGAGAGAGGGGAGAGGGGGAGGGAGAGAGGGAGAGGGAGAGAGGGAGAGAGGGAGGGGGAGGAGAGGGAGGGAGGGGGAGGGAGGGGGGAGGGAGGGGGAGAGAGGAGGGAGGGAGGGAGAAGGAGAGAGGGGGAGAGAGGGAGGGGGGGGGGAGAGAGAGGGAGAGAGGGAGGGGGAGAGAGGGAGGGGGAGAAGGAGAGAGGGAGAGAGGGAGGGGGGGAGGAGAGAGGGAGGGGGAGAGAGGGAGGGAGGGGGGGAGAGAGGGGAGGGAGGGGGAGAGAGGGAGAGGGAGAGAGGGAGGGGGAGAAGGAGGGGGAGAGAGGGAGAGGGAGAGAGGGAGAGGGGGAAGGAGAGAGGGAGGGGGAGAGGGAGGGAGGGAGGGGGAGAGAGGGAGAGGGGAGAGAGGGAGGGGGAGAGGGAGGGGAGGGGGAGAGAGGGAGAGAGGGAGAGGGGAGGGGGAGAGAGGGAGAGGGAGAGAGGGGAGGGGGAGGGAGGGGGGAGGGGAGAGGGAGGGAGAGAGGGGGAGAAGGGGGAGAGAGGGAGAGGGAGAGAGGGAGAGAGGGAGGGGGAAGGAGAGAGGGAGGGGGAGAGAGGGAGGGAGGGGGAGAGAGGGAGGGAGGGAGAGAGGGAGAGAGGGAGAAGGAGGAGAGGGAGAAGGAGAGAGAGAGGAGAGAGGGAGGGGGAGAGAGGGAGGGGGAGAGAGGGAGGGAGGAAGGGGGAGAGAGGGAGGGGGAGGGGGAGAAGGAGAGAGGGGGAGAGAGGGAGGGGGAGAGAGGGAGGGGGAGAGAGGGAGGGAGAAGGAGAGAGGGAGGGGGGGGAGAGAGAGAGAGGGAGGGGGAGAAGGAGAGAGGGAGGGGGAGAGAGGGAGAGGGAGAGGGAGAGAGGGAGAGGGAGAGGGAGAGGGGAGAAGGAGAGAGAGAGAGGGAGAGAGGGAGGGGAGAGAGAGGGAGGGAGGGAGAAGGAGAGAAAGAGAGGGAGAGAGGGAGGGGGAGAGAGGGAGGGAGGAAGGGGGAGAGAGGGAGAGGGAGAGGGAGAGAGGGAGAAGGAGAGAGAGAGAGGGAGAGAGGGAGGGGGAGAGAGGGAGGGAGGAAGGGGGAGAGAGGGAGAGAGAGAGAGGAGAGAGAGAGAGAGACAGTGAGTGTGTGAAACGTCATCTGGTCTGCCTCCACGTACAGTCCTGTCTCTGACTAAAGCTTCTCCTAAAGAAGGGCTATGTACCATAACATCTGGTCTGCCTCCACGTACAGTCCTGTCTCTGACTAAAGCTTCTCCTAGAGAAGGGCTATGTACTATAACTACTTATGGCTTCAGATACATTATATGTTGCCAGGTCTCTGTTGAAAATAAGATTAAACTTTTAACTGAACATGTGAGAGGAAGGTATTGTACAATTAAGTTGAATCTAGAATAGAATAGAGTAGAATACAATAGACTAGAGAATAATAAAATAGAGTAGAGTAGAATAGAGTAGAATACAATAGACAAGAGAATAATAAAATAGAGTAGAGTAGAATAGCGTTGAGTAGAGTAGAATAGAGTAGAATAGAGTAGAGTAGAATAGAGTAGAGTAGAATAGAGTTGAGTAGAGTAGAATAGAGTAGAATAGAGAGTAGAATAGAGTAGAATAGAGTAGAGTTGAATAGAGTAGAATAGAGTAGAATATAATATATTAGAGATTAATAGAGTAGAGTAGAGTTAAATATAGTAGATTAGACTAGAGTAGGGTAGAATAGAGTAGAATATAATAGATTAGAATATAATATAGTAGAATAGATTAGAATACAGTAGAATATAATAGATTAGAATAGAGTAGAATGTAATAGATTAGAGTAGAATAGAGTAGAATATAATAGAGTAGAATATAATATATTAGAATAGAGTAGAATATCTAGAGTAGACTAGAGTTGAATAGAGTAGAGTTAACTAGAGTAGGTTAGAATAGTGTAGAGTTGAATAGAACAGAGTAGAATAGGGTAGAACATAATAGAACATAGAGTAGTAGAACATAGAGTAGAACAGAGTAGAATATAATATATTAGAATATAATAGATTAGAGTTGAATAGAGTAGAGTAGAGTTAAATATAGTAGATTAGAATAGAGTAGATTAGAATAGAGTAGAATATAATAGAGTAGAATATAATATATTAGAATAGAGTAGAATATAATAGAATAGAGTTGAATAGAGTAGAGTTAACTAGAGTAGATTAGAATAGTGTAGAGTTGAATAGAACAGAGTAGAATAGGGTAGAACATAATAGAACATAGAGTAGTAGAAAATAGAGTAGAACAGAGTAGAATAGAGTAGTGTTGAATAGAGTAGAATATAGTAGAGAAGACTAGAGTAGAACATAATAGTTGATTAAAGGGAAGAAGGGAGTTTAATAGAATAGAATAGAGTAGATTCGAGTAGTGTATATTTGAATACAACACAATAGAGTAGAATAGCTTATAACAGAATAAATTAGAGTATAATAGAGTACAATAGAATAGAGTAGAACATAATAGAATGGAGTCAAACAGAGTTGAATAGAATAGAGTAGAGTTGAATAGAGTAGAGTTGAATAGAGTAGAGTTGAATAGAATAGAGTTGAGTTGAATAGAGTAGAGTAGAGTTGAATAGAATAGAGTAGAGTTGAATAGAGTAGAGTTGAATAGAATAGAGTAGAGTTGAATACAGAGTTGAATAGAATAGAGTAGAGTTGAATAGAGTAGAGTTGAATAGAATAGAGTTGAATAGAATTGGGTAGATTACAGTAGTTTAGAGTTGAATATAATAGAGTAGAATAAAATAGAATAGAGCAGAATATACTATAGTTGAATAGAACAGAGCATAAAACAACATAATAAAGTAGAACAGAAAAGAGTCGAATAGAATATAGTAGAATAGAATAGAGTAGAATACAGAGTAGAGTAGAAAACAGTCGAATAGAGCAGAATAGAATATAGTAGAATAGAATAAAATACAGAGTAGAGTAGAAAACAGTAGAATAGAACAGAATAGAATATAGTAGAATAGAATAGAGTAAAATACAGAGTAGAGTAGAATAGAAAACAGAATATAGTAGAAATCGAAAAATAGAACAGAACAGAATATAGTAGAATAGAATAAAATACAGAGTAGAGTAGAAAACAGTAGAATAGAACAGAATAGAATATAGTAGAATAGAATCGAGTAAAATACAGAGTAGAGTAGAAAACAGTAGAATAGAACAGAACAGAATACAGTAGAATAGAATAAAATACAGAGTAGAGTAGAAAACAGTAGAATAGAACAGAACAGAATACAGTAGAATAGAATAAAATACAGAGTAGAGTAGAAAACAGTCGAATAGAGCAGAACAGAATACAGTAGAATAGAATAAAATACAGAGTAGAGTAGAAAACAGTCGAATAGAGCAGAATAGAATATAGTAAATTGAGTAGAGTAGAATAGAGTAGAGTTGAATAGAGTCGAGTTGAATAGAATAGAGTAGAACAGAGTAGAGTTGAATAGAGTAGAGTTGAACATAATAGAGTAAAATATAACAAAGTAGAACCGAGTAGAATAGAATAAAGTAGAATTTAATATAATAGAGTAGAGCAGAGTAGAATATAATAGAATAGAGTAGAGATGAATATAATAAAGTAGAATTTAATATAATAGAGTAGAGCAGAGTAGAATATAATAGAGTAGAATGGAGTATAATATAATACTGAAGAACAGAATATAGGTGAATAGAATAGAGTAGAATAGAAGAGTACCTGCTCCTTGGTCTGAGCCTTCTGCACCACCTCTCTGCCCACCTTGATACGGGGGGTGAGGACGGAACGGGTGAAGTCTGTTACGTTGATACCCTGCAGGTGGCACACTTTCTGAGCCGCTGAAGAGAGAGAGAGAAGAGAGGGGGAGGTGGGAGGAAGAGAGAGAGAGGGGAGGGGGGAGGAGGAGAGAGAGGGGGGGAGGAGTGAGAGAGAGAGAAGGGAGGAAGAGAGAGAGAAGAGAAGAGGAGAAATGGAAAGAGAGAGAGAAAGATTAGTTGTACTGTATGTTACCTGTTATCTTTCTTACCTGTGTTAGTGGTATGTTACCTGTTGTCTTTCTTACCTGTGTTAGTGGTATGTTACCTGTTGTCTTTCTTACCTGTGTTAGTGGTATGTTACCTGTTGTCTTTCTTACCTGTGTTAGTGGTATGTTACCTGTTGTCTTTCTTACCTGTGTTAGTGGTATGTTACCTGTTGTCTTTCTTACCTGTGTTAGTGGTATGTTACCTGTTGTCTTTCTTACCTGTGTTAGTGGTATGTTACCTGTTGTCTTTCTTACCTGTGTTAGTGGTATGTTACCTGTTGTCTTTCTTACCTGTGTTAGTGGTATGTTACCTGTTGTCTTTCTTACCTGTGTTAGTGGTATGTTACCTGTTGTCTTTCTTACCTGTGTTAGTGGTATGTTACCTGTTGTCTTTCTTACCTGTGTTTGTGGTATGTTACCTGTTGTCTTTCTTACCTGTGTTAGTGGTATGTTACCTGTTGTCTTTCTTACCTGTGTTAGTGGTATGTTACCTGTTATCTTTCTTACCTGTGTTCGTAGTATGTTACCTGTTATCTTTCTTACCTGTGTTAGTGGTATGTTACCTGCTGTCTTTCTTACCTGTGATTTCCTCTCTGTGTTATCTGTGCTAAATGTAAACTGTAGCTTGTTTCAAGCTTGTGTTACTGTGAACAAACTATGTTGCTATCTGTGTTGCTCCTACCTGTGTGATGTCATGTCTCACCTGTGTTGATTCTACCTGTGTGGTGTCATGTCTCACCTGTGTTGATTCTACCCGTGTGATGTCATGTCTCACCTGTGTTGATTCTACCTGTGTGATGTCATGTCTCACCTATGTGGTTACTACCTGTGTGATGTCATGTCTCACCTGTGTTTCTCCTACCTGTGTGATGTCATGTCACACCTGTGTTGCTCCTACCTGTGTGATGTCATGTCTCACCTGTGTTTCTCCTACCTGTGTGATGTCATGTCTCACCTGTGTTGATTCTACCTGTGTGATGTCATGTCTCACCTGTGTTGCTCCTACCTGTGTGATGTCATGTCTCACTTGTGTTGCTCCTACCTGTGTGATGTCATGTCTCACCTGTGTTGATTCTACCTGTGTGATGTCATGTCACACCTGTGTGGTTACTACCTGTGTGATGTCATGTCACACCTGTGTGGTTACTACCTGTGTGATGTCATGTCACACCTGTGTGGTTACTACCTGTGTGATGTCATGTCACACCTATGTTGTTACTACCTGTGTGATGTCATGTCACACCTATGTTGTTACTACCTGTGTGATGTCATGTCTCAACTGTGTTGCCCCTACCTTTATGATGTAATGTCTAACCTGTGTTGCTCCTACCTGTGTGATGTCATGTCTCACCTGTGTTTCTCCTACCTGTGTGATGTCATGTCTCACCTGTGTTGATTCTACCTGTGTGATGTCATGTCTCACCTGTGTTGCTCCTACCTGTGTGATGTCATGTCTCACCTGTGTTGATTCTACCTGTGTGGTGTCATGTCTCACCTGTGTTGATTCTACCCGTGTGATGTCATGTCTCACCTGTGTTTCTCCTACCTGTGTGATGTCATGTCTCACCTGTGTTGATTCTACCTGTGTGATGTCATGTCTAACTTGTGTTGATTCTACCTGTGTGATGTCATGTCTCACCTGTGTTTCTCCTACCTGTGTGATGTCATGTCTCACCTGTGTTGCTCCTACCTGTGTGATGTCATGTCTAACCTGTGTTTCTCCTACCTGTGTGATGTCATGTCTCACCTGTGTTGCTCCTACCTGTGTGATGTCATGTCTAACCTGTGTTTCTCCTACCTGTGTGATGTCATGTCTCACCTGTGTTGCTCCTACCTGTGTGATGTCATGTCTAACCTGTTTTTCTCCTACCTGCGTGATGTCATGTCTAACAAATTGCTGCTACTACCTGTGTGATGTCATGTTTCACCTGGGTTACTACCTGTGTGATGTCATGTATCACCTGGGTTACTACCTGTGTGATGTCATGTATCACCTGGGTTACTACCTGTGTGATGTCATGTTTCACCTGGGTTACTACCTGTGTGATGTCATGTTTCACCTGGGTTACTACCTGTGTGATGTCATGTATCACCTGTGTTGTCGGGCATGGTGGCCTGCTCATTGTTCCTCTCCTTGTTGAACTTAATGTTCCCCAGCTGGAGCACAGTGGAGACCACCTTCATCATGCCTAGAGAGAGGAGAGAAGAGAGAGGGATGAGGAGAGTGGGAGGAGAGACAGACATCACTGAGAGAGACAACAGAAAGAGAGAGAGCCCTACTCCTACCTATCCCCACATCCTCAAGAGAGAGAGCCCTACTCCTACCTCCTCAAGAGAGAGCCCTCATCCCCCTATCCCCATCCTCAAGAGAGAGAGCCCTACTCCTATCCCCACATCCTCAAGAGAGAGAGCTCCTACCTATCCCCACATCCTCAAGAGAGAGCCCTACCCCCTACCTATCCCCACATCCTCAAGAGAGAGAGCCCTACCCCCTACCCCACATCCTCAAGAGAGAGAGCCCTCCCCCTATCCCCACATCCTCAAGAGAGAGAGCCCTACTCCTACCTATCCCCACATCCTCAATCCTCAGAGAGAGCCCTACTCCTACCTATCCCCACATCCTCAAGAGAGAGAGCCCTACTCCTACCTATCCCCACATCCTCAAGAGAGAGAGACCTATCCCCACATCCTCAAGAGAGAGAGCCCTACTCCTACCTATCCCCACATCCTCAAGAGAGAGAGCCCTACTCCTACCTATCCCCACATCCTCAAGAGAGAGAGCCCTACCCCTACCTATCCCCACATCCTCAAGAGAGAGAGCCCTACTCCTACCTATCCCCACATCCTCAAGAGAGAGAGCCCTACTCCTACCTATCCCCACATCCTCAAGAGAGAGAGCCCTACTCCTACCTATCCCCACATCCTCAAGAGAGAGCCCCTACCCCTACCTATCCCCACATCCTCAAGAGAGAGAGCCCTACCCCTACCTATCCCCACGTCCTCAAGAGAGAGCCCTACCCCTACCTATCCCCACATCCTCAAGTCCTCAAGAGAGAGAGCCCTACTCCTACCTATCCCCACATCCTCAAGAGAGAGAGCCCTACTCCTACCTATCCCCACATCCTCAAGAGAGAGAGCCCTACTCCTACCTATCCCCACATCCTCAAGAGAGAGAGAGAGAGAGCCCTACTCCTACCTATCCCCACATCCTCAAGAGAGAGAGCCCTATCTCCTACCTATCCCCACATCCTCAAGAGAGAGAGCCCTACCTACCTACCTCCTCAAGAGAGAGAGCCCTCCCCACATCCTCAAGAGAGAGAGCCCTACTCCTACCTATCCCCACATCCTCAAGAGAGAGAGCCCTACTCCTACCTATCCCCACATCCTCAAGAGAGAGAGCCCTACTCCTACCTATCCCCACATCCTCAAGAGAGAGAGCCCTACTCCTACCTATCCCCACATCCTCAAGAGAGCCCTACTCCTACCTATCCCCACATCCTCAAGAGAGAGAGCCCTCCCTACCTATCCCCACATCCTCAAGAGAGAGAGCCCTACTCCTACCTATCCCCACATCCTCAAGAGAGAGAGCCCTACCCCTACCTATCCCCACGTCCTCAAGAGAGAGAGCCCTACTCCTACCTATCCCCACATCCTCAAGAGAGAGAGCCCTACTCCTACCTATCCCCACATCCTCAAGAGAGAGAGCCCTACTCCTACCTATCCCCACATCCTCAAGAGAGAGAGCCCTACTCCTACCTATCCCCACATCCTCAAGAGAGAGAGCCCTACTCCTACCTATCCCCACATCCTCAAGAGAGAGAGCCCTACCCCTACCTATCCCCACATCCTCAAGAGAGAGAGCCCTACCCCTACCTATCCCCACATCCTCAAGAGAGAGCGAGCCCTACTCCTACCTATCCCCACATCCTCAAGAGAGAGAGCCCTACTCCTACCTATCCCCACATCCTCAAGAGAGAGAGCCCTACTCCTACCTATCCCCACATCCTCAAGAGAGAGAGCCCTACTCCTACCTATCCCCACATCCTCAAGAGAGAGAGCCCTACTCCTACCTATCCCCACATCCTCAAGAGAGAGAGCCCTACTCCTACCTATCCCCACATCCTCAAGAGAGAGCGAGAGAACGACGGAAGGACAGAGAAAGACAAAGTGAGGTGGAGAAAGAGAATGATAGACTAAAAGCCAGACAGCCCTTTCCTTCCCTCCAGTACCTGTCCTCTCATCCTCAGACAGCCCTCCCCTCCCTCCAGTACCTGTCCTCTCGTCCTCAGAGACAGCCCTCCCCTCCCTCCAGTACCTGTCCTCTCGTCCTCAGAGAAACCCATGATCTCCCCTCCCTCCAGTACCTGTCCTCTCGTCCTCAGAGAAACCCATGATCTCCCCTCCCTCCAGTAGCTGTCCTCTCGTCCTCAGGGAGACCCATGATCTCCCCTCCCTCCAGTACCTGTCCACTCGTCCTCAGAGAAACCCATGATCTCCCCTCCCTCCAGTACCTGTCCTCTCGTCCTCAGAGAAACTCCATGATCTCCCCTCCCTCCAGTACCTGTCCTCTCGTCCTCAGAGAAACCCATGATCTCCCCTCCCTCCAGTACCTGTCCTCTCGTCCTCAGAGAAACCCATGATCTCCCCTCCCTCCAGTACCTGTCCTCTCGTCCTCAGAGAAACCCATGATCTCCCCTCCCTCCAGTACCTGTCCTCTCGTCCTCAGAGAAACCCATGATCTCCCCTCCCTCCAGTACCTGTCCTCTCGTCCTCAGAGAAACCCATGATCTCCCCTCCCTCCAGTACCTGTCCTCTCGTCCTCAGAGAAACCCATGATCTCCATGGCCTCCAGTGTTTCTATGAACATCTGATCATCTTCCTGACCAGGCACCTCCACGTGACCTGCCACCAGGAACCGGTAGGCCCCGAAATCCTCCAGTAACAGCTCCTCTATTCAGGAACAGACAGGAGAGGAGGAACTGTATGGTTACACACTATATAATTAAATAAGGCCTGAGGCCTGTCCATCCATCTATCTATCTATCTATCTATCTATCTATCTATCTATCTATCTATCTATCTATCTATCTATCTATCTATCTATCTATCTATCTATCTATCTATCTATCTACAGTGCCTTGCGAAAGTATTCAGCCCCCTTGAACTTTGTGACCTTTTGCCACATTTCAGGCTTCAAACATAAAGATATAAAACTGTATTTTTTTGTGAAGAATCAACAACAAGTGGGACACGATCATGAAGTGGAACGACATTTATTGGATATTTCAAACTTTTTTAACAAATCAAAAACTGAAAAATTGGGCGTGCAAAATTATTCAGCCCCTTTACTTTCAGTGCAGCAAACTCTCTCCAGAAGTTCAGTGAGGATCTCTGAATGATCCAATGTTGACCTAAATGACTAATGATGATAAATACAATCCACCTGTGTGTAAACAAGTCTCCGTGTAAATGCACCTGCACTGTGATAGTCTCAGAGGTCCGTTAAAAGCGCAGAGAGCATCATGAAGAACAAGGAACACACCAGGCAGGTCCGAGATACTGTTGTGAAGAAGTTTAAAGCCGGATTTGGATACAAAAAGATTTCCCAAGCTTTAAACATCCCAAGGAGCACTGTGCAAGCGATAATATTGAAATGGAAGGAGTATCAGACCACTGCAAATCTACCAAGAACTGGCCGTCCCTCTAAACTTTCAGCTCATACAAGGAGAAACTGATCAGAGATGCAGCCAAGAGGCCCATGATCACTCTGGATGAACTGCAGAGATCTACAGCTGAGGTGGGACACTCTGTCCATAGGACAACAATCAGTCGTATATTGCACAAATCTGGCCTTTATGGAAGAGTGGCAAGAAAGCCATTTCTTAAAGATATCCATAAAAAGTGTCGTTTAAAGTTTGCCACAAGCCACCTGGGAGACACACCAAACATGTGGAAGAAGGTGCTCTGGTCAGATGAAACCAAAATGGAACTTTTTGGCAACAATGCAAAACGTTATGTTTGGCGTAAAAGCAACACAGCTCATCACCCTGAACACACCATCCCCACTGTCAAACATGGTGGTGGCAGCATCATGGTTTGGGCCTGCTTTTCTTCAGCAGGGACAGGGAAGATGGTTAAAATTGATGGGAAGATGGATGGAGCCAAATACAGGACCATTCTGGAAGAAAACCTGATGGAGTCTGCAAAAGACCCGAGACTGGGACGGAGATTTGTCTTCCAACAAGACAATGATCCAAAACATAAAGCAAAATCTATATCTATCTCCTCTCACCCTTTAGTTGGTCCTTCGCTCCGGCCACCATGTAGTAAAAGATATGAAAGGCTCTCTCTATCTTGGCTTGGCGGATACAGCGAGACTTCTCCAGCAGGTCTGGTGGACAGGGGAGGGTCAAAGACAAAAACCCTCTGTGGTGCAGGAACAAGACACTGCATTTGACGTTGGGACAGTTTCCCCCGACACGCATGAAATATGAATATGAAGTCTTCATTGAACATGTTTTTTAGTCCGGGACTAGGGTTTAACCTGTGTCCGGGAAACTGTCCCTTAGGTGTGTTTTAATATCTCCCGAATCTCTAAAAGATGAATTAAACACCTACAATACATCTCTATGAGGAGCCCAGAGTCTGTAGGAAGAGGAAGTATATTTAGAGGAAGTATATTTAGAGGAAGTATATTTAGAGGAAGTATATTTCATGAGGATACAGGTATCGATGTTGGCTCCAACCAGGAATCCGGTCACGTCAAAGTTGAGCTTAATAAACTTGCCCTGTGAGGAGAGAGATGTAGGACACTGTATATATGAGGAGAGAGATGTAGGATACTGTATATATGAGGAGAGAGATGTAGGATACTGTATATGAGGAGAGAGATGTAGGACACTGTATATGTGAGGAGAGAGATGTAGGACACTGTATATGTGAGGAGAGATGTAGGATACTGTATATATGAGGAGAGAGATGTAGGATACTGTATATATGAGGAGAGAGATGTAGGATACTGTATGTATGAGGAGAGATATGTAGGATACTGTATATGAGGAGAGAGATGTAGGATACTGTATATGAGGAGAGAGATGTAGGATACTGTATATGTGAGGAGAGATGTAGGATACTGTATATATGAGGAGAGAGATGTAGGATACTGTATATGTGAGGAGAGAGATGTAGGATACTGTATATGAGGAGAGATGTAGGATACTGTATATATGAGGAGAGAGATGTAGGATACTGTATATATGAGGAGGAGAGAGATGTAGGATACTGTATATGAGGAGAGATGTAGGATACTGTATATGATAGGATACTGTATATGAGGAGAGAGATGTAGGATACTGTATATGAGGAGAGAGATGTAGGATACTGTATATATGAGGAGAGAGATGTAGGATACTGTATATATGAGGAGAGAGATGTAGGATACTGTATATATGAGGAGAGAGATGTAGGATACTGTATATGAGGAGAGAGATGTAGGATACTGTATATGAGGAGAGATGTAGGATACTGTATATGAGGAGAGAGATGTAGGATACTGTATATATGAGGAGAGAGATGTAGGATACTGTATATGAGGAGAGATGTAGGATACTGTATATGAGGAGAGAGATGTAGGATACTGTATATGAGGAGAGATGTAGGATACTGTATATGTGAGGAGAGAGATGTAGGATACTGTATATGAGGAGAGATGTAGGATACTGAATACATGAGGAGAGAGATGTAGGATACTGTATATGAGGAGAGAGATGTAGGATACTGTATATATGAGAGAGATGTAGGATACTGTATATATGAGGAGAGAGATGTAGGATACTGTATATATGAGGAGAGAGATGTAGGATACTGTATATATGAGGAGAGAGATGTAGGATACTGTATATGAGGAGAGATGTAGGATACTGTATATGAGGAGAGATGTAGGATACTGTATATGAGGAGAGATGTAGGATACTGTATATATGAGGAGAGATGTAGGATACTGTATATATGAGGAGAGATGTATGATACTGTATATGAGGAGAGATGTAGGATACTGTATATGAGGAGAGATGTAGGATACTGTATATGAGGAGAGATGTAGGATACTGTATATGTGAGGAGAGAGATGTAGGATACTGTATATGAGGAGAGAGATGTAGGATACTGTATATGTGAGGAGAGAGATGTAGGATACTGTATATGTGAGGAGAGAGATGTAGGATACTGTATATGTGAGGAGAGAGATGTAGGATACTGTATATATGAGGAGAGATGTATGATACTGTATATGAGGAGAGATGTAGGATACTGTATATGAGGAGAGATGTAGGATCCTGTATATGAGGAGAGATGTAGGATACTGTATATGTGAGGAGAGAGATGTAGGATACTGTATATGAGGAGAGAGATGTAGGATACTGTATATGAGGAGAGATGTAGGATACTGTATATGTGAGGAGAGAGATGTAGGATACTGTATATGTGAGGAGAGAGATGTAGGATACTGTATATGAGGAGAGATGTAGGATACTGTATATGAGGAGAGATGTAGGATACTGTATATGTGAGGAGAGAGATGTAGGATACTGTATATGAGGAGAGAGATGTAGGATACTGTATATGAGGAGAGATGTAGGATACTGTATATGTGAGGAGAGAGATGTAGGATACTGTATATGTGAGGAGAGAGATGTAGGATACTGTATATGAGGAGAGAGATGTAGGATACTGTATATGAGGAGAGAGATGTAGGATACTGTATATATGAGGAGAGATGTAGGATACTGTATATGTGAGGAGAGAGATGCAGGATACTGTATATGAGGAGAGAGATGTAGGATACTGTATATGAGGAGAGAGATGTAGGATACTGTATATGAGGAGAGATGTAGGATACTGTATATGAGGAGAGATGTAGGATACTGTATATGAGGAGAGATGTAGGATACTGTATATGAGGAGAGATGTAGGATACTGTATATGAGGAGAGATGTAGGATACTGTATATGTGAGGAGAGAGATGTAGGATACTGTATATGTGAGGAGAGAGATGTAGGATACTGTATATGTGAGGAGAGAGATGTAGGATACTGTATATATGAGGAGAGAGATGTAGGATACTGTATATGTGAGGAGAGAGATGTAGGATACTGTATATATGAGGAGAGAGATGTAGGATACTGTATATATGAGGAGAGAGATGTAGGATACTGTATATGAGGAGAGAGATGTAGGATACTGTATATGAGGAGAGATGTAGGATACTGTATATGAGGAGAGAGATGTAGGATACTGTATATATGAGGAGAGAGATGTAGGATACTGTATATATGAGGAGAGAGATGTAGGATAATGTATATGAGGAGAAAGATGTAGGATACTGTATATGAGGAGAGATGTAGGATACTGTATATGAGGAGAGAGATGTAGGATACTGTATATGAGGAGAGAGATGTAGGATACTGTATATATGAGGAGAGAGATGTAGGATACTGTATATGAGGAGAGATGTAGGATACTGTATATGTGAGGAGAGATGTAGGATACTGTATATGAGGAGAGATGTAGGATACTGTATATGAGGAGAGAGATGTAGGACACTGTATATATGAGGAGAGAGATGTAGGATACTGTATATATGAGGAGAGAGATTTACATTTTACATTTAATGTAGGATACTGTATATATGAGGAGAGAGATGTAGGATACTGTATATGAGGATACTGTATATGAGGAGAGATGTAGGATACTGTATATGTGAGGAGAGATGTAGGATACTGTATATGTGAGGAGAGATGTAGGATACTGTATATATGAGGAGAGAGATGTAGGATACTGTATATATGAGGAGAGAGATGTAGGATACTGTATATGAGGATACTGTATATGAGGAGAGATGTAGGATACTGTATATGTGAGGAGAGATGTAGGATACTGTATATGTGAGGAGAGATGTAGGATACTGTATATATGAGGAGAGAGATGTAGGATACTGTATATATGAGGAGAGAGATGTAGGATACTGTATATATGAGGAGAGAGATGTAGGATACTGTATATGTGAGAGAGAGATGTAGGATACTGTATATATGAGTAGAGAGATGTAGGATACTGTATATATGAGGAGAGAGATGTAGGATACTGTATATATGAGGAGAGATGTAGGATACTGTATATATGAGTACCGAGCTCTTGATAAATGTCATGACAAGGACTAACAGTCTGTATTATAATAACAAGGACTAACAGTCTGTATTATAATAACAAGGACTAACAGTCTGTATTATAATAACAAGGACTAACAGTCTGTATTATAATAACAAGGACTAACAGTCTGTATTATAATAACAAGGACTAACAGTCTGTATTATAATAACAAGGACTAACAGTCTGTATTATAATAACAAGGACTAACAGTCTGTATTATAATAACAAGGACTAACAGTCTGTATTATAATAACAAGGACTAACAGTCTGTATTATAATAACAAGGACTAACAGTCTGTATTATAATAACAAGGACTAACAGTCTGTATTATAATAACAAGGACTAACAGTCTGTATTATAATAACAAGGACTAACAGTCTGTATTATAATAACAAGGAACAGCAGTCTATCCTCTAATAACAAGGGACTGGTGCCAGGAGATTTTCCTGACTTCGTAATCCAACCGGGAAAGACTCTGGGTCCTAGTTAAAAGCTTTAATTAAGTTAGTAGTAAGAGAGAGCGATGGAATGAATTAATTCATTTAATTTGACATTTTTTAAAAATATATATAGTTTTGTTTGAAAAGAGTGTGTAATAATGTCTGAGCGTGTGTAAACTGTGAGTTAATTACGAATCGTGAGGAGTTGTCGTTCTTGATGGTCTTGGCGTTCCCGAAGGCTTCCAGTATGGGGTTAGCCTGCAGCAGCTGCTTCTCTAGCTCCCCCTGTAGGGCAAAACGGGGGAAAGCAGGAAAAAACAATCACATATGTCCAACATATCTGTGATGTCACAATTATATTGTGATGTCACTTCATGAATATTACCAGAGAATGATGTCACAAGACAGAACAACACAAGTTATGTCACACTGTACAACAACAAAGAAATGGACAACAGAAACACACACTTTTTTTTAGTACACTACAATGCAGTGCAACAGACACAGAGCAAAACACAGTCAGTGAGATGTAGCATAGCAACCACTCAGAGAGATTCGTGAAAAGATTATTATGGGGTGACTTTGATGTTTCACACACTATTTTTAAATGTCATACAGGCCACTACTTTCGAACACACAGACAGGTCCATCAGCAGTTAATAGTGTTCACATGCTATAGGACAGGAGAGATTGATCATATCGGTTAATCTAGGTGTGACACGCTAGCTAGCATGCAGGTATGAACTCCAAAATGGCACCCTATTACATATGCAGTGCACTTCTTTTACCAGACCTCTATAGGTGGTGGTCAAAGTAGTGCACTAAATAGGGAATAGGGTGCTACTCTCATACTCACATAGGCCAGAGACCCAGGCTTCTCCTACAGAGGAGGCAGAGGATGATGTGATCATTATAACCTATTATAATGTATTATAGCCTGGCATAACGTATTATAATGCATTATAACCTGGCATAACGTATTATAATGTATTATAACCTGGCATAATGTATTATAATGCATTATAACCTGGCATAACGTATTATAATGCATTATAACCTGGCATAACGTATTATAATGCATTATAGCCTGGCATAACGTATTATAATGCATTATAACCTGGCATAACGTATTATAATGCATTATAACCTGGCATAACGTATTATAATGCATTATAGCCTGGCATAACGTATTATAATGCATTATAACCTGGCATAATGTATTATAACCTGGCATAACGTATTATAATGCATTATAACCTGGCATAACGTATTATAATGCATTATAACCTGGCATAACGTATTATAATGTATTATAGCCTGGCATAACGTATTATAATGCATTATAGCCTGGCATAACGTATTATACTGCATTATAGCCTGGCATA
Source organism: Oncorhynchus gorbuscha (assembly GCF_021184085.1). Taxonomy (NCBI): domain Eukaryota; kingdom Metazoa; phylum Chordata; class Actinopteri; order Salmoniformes; family Salmonidae; genus Oncorhynchus; species Oncorhynchus gorbuscha. The sequence continues at coordinate 127,617 of NW_025745813.1, forward strand.
ACGTATTATAATGCATTATAACCTGGCATAATGTATTATAACCTGGCATAACGTATTATAATGCATTATAACCTGGCATAACGTATTATAATGCATTATAACCTGGCATAACGTATTATAATGCATTATAACCTGGCATAACGTATTATAATGCATTATAACCTGGCATAATGTATTATAACCTGGCATAACGTATTATAATGCATTATAACCTGGCATAACGTATTATAATGCATTATAACCTGGCATAACGTATTATAATGTATTATAGCCTGGCATAACGTATTATAATGCATTATAACCTGGCATAACGTATTATAACCTGGCATAACATATTATAACCTGGCATAACGTATTATAACCTGGCATAATGTATTATAACCTGGCATAACGTATTATTTACATTTACATTACATTTAAGTCATTTAGCAGACGCTCTTATCCAGAGCGACTTACAAATTGGTGCATTCACCTTATGACATCCAGTGGAACAGCCACTTTACAATAGTGCATCTATATATTTTAAAGGGGGGGGGTGAGAAGGATTACTTTATCCTATCCTAAGTATTCCTTAAAGAGGTGGGGTTTCAGGTGTCTCCGGAAGGTGGTGATTGACTCCGCTGTCCTGGCGTCGTGAGGGAGTTTGTTCCACCATTGGGGAGCCAGAGCAGCGAACAGTTTTGACTGGGCTGAGCGGGAACTGTACTTCCTCAGTGGTAGGGAGACGAGCAGGCCAGAGGTGGATGAACGCAGTGCCCTTATTTGGGTGTAGGGCCTGATCAGAGCCTGGAGGTACTGAGGTGCCGTTCCCCTCACAGCTCCGTAGGCAAGCACCATGGTCTTGTAGCGGATGCGAGCTTCAACTGGAAGCCAGTGGAGAGAGCGGAGGAGCGGGGTGACGTGAGAGAACTTGGGAAGGTTGAACACTAGACGGGCTGCGGCGTTCTGGATGAGTTGTAGGGGTTTAATGGCACAGGCAGGGAGCCCAGCCAACAGCGAGTTGCAGTAATCCAGACGGGAGATGACAAGTGCCTGGATTAGGACCTGCGCCGCGTATTATAACCTGGCATAATGTATTATAACCTGGCATAACGTATTATAACCTGGCATAACGTATTATAACCTGGCATAATGTATTATAACCTGGCATAACGTATTATAACCTGGCATAACGTATTATAACCTGGCATAATGTATTATAACCTGGCATAACGCATTATAACCTGGTATAACGTATTATAACCTGGCATAACGTATCATAACCTGGCATAACGTATTATAACCTGGCATAACGTATCATAACCTGGCATAACGTATTATAACCTGGCATAACGTATTATAACCTGGCATAATGTATTATAACCTGGCATAAAGTATTATAACCTGGCATAATGTATTATAACCTGGCATAACATATCATAACCTGGCATAACATATTATAATGTATTATAACCTGGCATAACATATTATAACCTGGCATAATGTATTATAACCTGGCATAACGTATTATAACCTGGCTTAACGTATCATAACCTGGCATAACGTATTATAACCTGGCATAACGTATTATAACTGGCATAATGCATTATAACCTGGCATAACGTATTATAACTGGCATAATGTATTATAACCTGGCATAACGTATTATAACCTGGCATAATGTATTATAACCTGGCATAACGTATTATAACCTGGCATAATGTATTATAACCTGCATAACATATAACCTGGCATAAACGTATTATAACCTGGTATAACGTATATATAACCTGGCATAACATATTATAACCTGGCATAACGTATTATAACCTGGCATAATGTATTATAACCTGGCATAACGTATTATAACCTGGCATAACGTATTATAACCTGGCATAACATATTATAACCTGGCATAACGTATTATAACCTGGCATAACGTATTATAACCTGGCATAATGTATTATAACCTGGCATAATGTATTATAACCTGGCATAACGTATTATAACCTGGCATAACGTATTATAACCTGGCATAACGTATTATAACCTGGCATAATGTATTATAATGCATTATAACCTGGCATAACGTATTATGGCAACCCTGGCATAACGTATATAACCTGGCATAACTTATAACCGGGCATAACGTATTATAACCTGCATAACGTATTAACCTGGCATAATTATAACCTGGCATTTATAACCTGGCATAACGTATTATAACCTGGCATAACGTATTATAACCTGGCATAACGTATTATAACCTGGCAACCTGGCATAACGTATTATAACCTGGCATAACGTAAACCTGGCATAACGTATTATAACCTGGCATAACGTATTATAACCTGGCATAACGTATTATAACCTGGCATAACGTATTATAACCTGGCATAACGTATTATAACCTGGCATAACGTATTATAACCTGGCATAACGTATTATAACCTGGCATTATAACCTGGCATAACGTATTATAACCTGGCATAACGTATTATAACCTGGCATAATAACCTGGTATAACGTATAACCTGGCATAACGTATTATAACCTGGCCTGGCATAACGTATTATAACCTGGCATAACGTATTATAACCTGGCATAACGTATATAACCTGGCATTATAACCTGGCATAATGTATTATAACCTGGCATAACGTATTATAACCTGGCATAACGTATTATAACCTGGCATAACGTATTATAACCTGGCATAATGTATTATAATGCATTATAACCTGGCATAACGTATTATAACCTGGCATAACATATTATAACTGGCATAACGTATTATAACCTGGCATAACGTATTATAACCTGGCATAACGTATTATAACCTGGCATAACGTATTATAACCTGGCATAACGTATCATAACCTGGCATAACGTATTATAACCTGGCATAACGTATCATAACCTGGCATAACGTATTATAACCTGGCATAACGTATTATAACCTGGCATAACGTATTATAACCTGGCATAACGTATCATAACCTGGCATAACGTATTATAACCTGGCATAACGTATCATAACCTGGCATAACGTATTATAACCTGGCATAACGTATTATAACCTGGCATAACATATTATAACCTGGCATAACGTATTATAACCGGGCATAATGTATTATAATGCATTATAACCTGGCATAACGTATTATAACCTGGCATAACATATAACTGGCATAACGTATTATAACTGGCATAACGTATTATAACCTGGCATAATGTATTATAACCTGGCATAACGTATTATAACCTGGCATAACGTATCATAACCTGGTATAACGTATTATAACCTGGCATAAAGTATCATAACCTGGCATAACGTATTATAACCTGGCATAACGTATCATAACCTGGCATAACGTATTATAACCTGGCATAATGTATTATAACCTGGCATAACGTATTATAACCTGGCATAACGTATCATAACCTGGCATAACGTATTATAACCTGGCATAACGTATTATAACCTGGCATAATGTATTATAACCTGGCATAATGTATTATAACCTGGCATAACGTATCATAACCTGGCATAACATATTATAATGTATTATAACCTGGCATAACGTATTATAACCTGGCATAATGTATTATAACCTGGCATAACGTATTATAACCTGGCATAACGTATCATAACCTGGCATAACGTATTATAACCTGGCATAACGTATTATAACTGGCATAATGCATTATAACCTGGCATAACGTATTATAACTGGCATAATGTATTATAACCTGGCATAACGTATTATAACCTGGCATAATGTATTATAATGCATTATAACCTGGCATAACGTATTATAACCTGGCATAACGTATTATAACCTGGCATAACATATTATAACCTGGCATAACGTATTATAACCTGGCATAATGTATTATAACCTGGCATAACGTATTATAACCTGGCATAACGTATTATAACCTGGCATAACATATTATAACCTGGCATAACGTATTATAACCTGGCATAACGTATTATAACCTGGCATAATGTATTATAACCTGGCATAATGTATTATAACCTGGCATAACGTATTATAACCTGGCATAACGTATTATAACCTGGCATAACGTATTATAACCGGGCATAATGTATTATAATGCATTATAACCTGGCATAACGTATTATAACCTGGCATAACATATTATAACTGGCATAACGTATTATAACTGGCATAACGTATTATAACCTGGCATAATGTATTATAACCTGGCATAACCTGTAACGTATTATAACCTGGCATAACGTATTATAACCTGGCATAACGTATTATAACCTGGCATAACCTGCCATAACGTATTATAACCTGGCATAACGTATTATAACCTGGCATAACGTATTATAACCTGGCATAACGTATTATAACCTGGCATAACATATTATAACTGGCATAATGTATTATAACTGGCATAACGTGTTATAACCTGGCATAACCTGGCATAACGTATTATAACCTGGCATAACGTATTATAACCTGGCATAACGTATTATAACCTGGCATAACGTATTATAACCTGGCATAACGTATTATAACCTGGCATAACGTATTATAACCTGGCATAACGTATTATAACCTGGCATAACGTATTATAACCTGGCATAACGTATTATAACCTGGCATAACGTATTATAACCTGGCATAACGTATTATAACTGGCATAACGTATTATAACCTGGCATAACGTATTATAACTGGCATAACGTATTATAACCTGGCATAACGTATTATAACCTGGCATAACGTATTATAACCTGGCATAACGTATTATAACCTGGCATAACGTATTATAACTGGCATAACGTATTATAACTGGCATAACGTATTATAACTGGCATAATGTATTATAACCTGGCATAATGTATTATAACCTGGCATAACCTGGCATAACCTGGCATAACGTATTATAACCTGGCATAACGTATTATAACTGGCATAACGTATTATAACCTGGCATAATGTATTATAACCTGGCATAACGTATTATAACCTGGCATAACGTATTATAACTGGCATAACGTATTATAACTGGCATAATGTATTATAACCTGGCATAACATATTATAACCTGGCATAACGTATTATAACCTGGCATAATGTATTATAACCTGGCATAACCTGGCATAACCTGGCATAACGTATTATAACCTGGCATAACGTATTATAACTGGCATAATGTATTATAACCTGGCATAATGTATTATAACCTGGCATAACCTGGCATAACGTATTATAACCTGGCATAACGTATTATAACCTGGCATAACGTATTATAACCTGGCATAACGTATTATAACCTGGCATAATGTATTATAACCTGGCATAACCTGGCATAACCTGGCATAACGTATTATAACCTGGCATAACGTATTATAACTGGCATAATGTATTATAACCTGGCATAATGTATTATAACCTGGCAAACCTGGCCTTATAACCTGGCATAACGTATTATAACCTGGCAAACGTATTATAACCTGGCATAACGTATTATAACCTGGCATAACGTATTATAACCTGGCATAACGTATTATAACCTGGCATAACGTATTATAACTGGCATAATGTATTATAACCTGGCATAATGTATTATAACCTGGCATAACCTGGCATAACGTATTATAACCTGGCATAACGTATTATAACCTGGCATAACGTATTATAACCTGGCATAACGTATTATAACCTGGCATAACGTATTATAACTGGCATAATGTATTATAACCTGGCATAACGTATTATAACCTGGCATAACGTATTATAACCTGGCATAACCTGGCATAACGTATTATAACCTGGCATAACGTATTATAACCTGGCATAACGTATTATAACCTGGCATAATGTATTATAACCTGGCATAACGTATTATAACCTGGCATAACGTATTATAACCTGGCATAATGTATTATAACCTGGCATAACGTATTATAACCTGGCATAACGTATTATAACCTGGCATAACGTATTATAACCTGGCATAACGTATTATAACCTGGCATAATGTATTATAACCTGGCATAACGTATTATAACCTGGCATAATGTATTATAACCTGGCATAACGTATTATAACCTGGCATAACGTATTATAACCTGGCATAATGTATTATAACCTGGCATAACGTATTATAACCTGGCATAACGTATTATAACCTGGCATAACGTATTATAACCTGGCATAACCCTGGCATAATGTATTATAACCTGGCATAACGTATTATAACCTGGCATAATGTATTATAACCTGGCATAACGTATTATAACCTGGCATAACGTATTATAACCTGGCATAACGTATTATAACCTGGCATAACGTATTATAACCTGGCATAACGTATTATAACCTGGCATAACGTATTATAACCTGGCATAATGTATTATAACCTGGCATAACGTATTATAACTGGCATAACGTATTATAACCTGGCATAACGTATTATAACCTGGCATAACGTGTTATTTATGATACACAATAAAGTATTCTTATATTCTCCTTCTTCATCATTGTCACTAGCTATTTTTAAAATGAAATTCTTCCTCTTCTTCTTCTGTAATTGTATCCTTGGGGAATAGGTTGTGTCTGATATGTGAACCCTAAACTGTCTTCTTCTGTGATTGGGTAAGGTTAATATAGAATATATAGAATATGAATATAGAACTAGGGGGACGGGTCCATAGCGGGACTTAGAATACGGCTCATTGGCTATCAGTATTGAATATAGAACTAGGGGGGCGGGTCCATAGCAGCTCATTGGCTATCAGTATTGAATATAGAACTAGGGGGCGGGTCCATAGCAGCTCATTGGCTATCAGTATTGAATATAGAACTAGGGGGAGGGTCCATAGCAGCTCATTGTCTATCAGTATTGAATATAGAACTAGGGGGCGGGTCCATAGCAGCTCATTGGCTATCAGTATTGAATATAGAACTAGGGGGCGGGTCCATAGCAGCTCATTGGCTATCAGTATTGAATATAGAACTAGGGGGCGGGTCCATAGCAGCTCATTGTCTATCAGTATTGAATATAGAACTAGGGGGCGGGTCCATAGCATCTCATTGGCTATCAGTATTGAATATAGAACTAGGGGGCGGGTCCATAGCAGCTCATTGTCTATCAGTATTGAATATAGAACTAGGGGGCGGGTCCATAGCATCTCATTGGCTATCAGTATTGAATATAGAACTAGGGGGCGGGTCCATAGCATCTCATTGGCTATCAGTATTGAATATAGAACTAGGGGGCGGGTCCATAGCAGCTCATTGGCTATCAGTATTGAATATAGAACTAGGGGGGGGTCCATAGCAGCTCATTGTCTATCAGTATTGAATATAGAACTAGGGGGCGGGTCCATAGCAGCTCATTGGCTATCAGTATTGAATATAGAACTAGGGGGCGGGTCCATAGCAGCTCATTGGCTATCAGTATTGAATATAGAACTAGGGGGCGGGTCCATAGCAGCTCATTGGCTATCAGTATTGAATATAGAACTAGGGGGCGGGTCCATAGCAGCTCATTGTCTATCAGTATTGAATATAGAACTAGGGGGCGGGTCCATAGCATCTCATTGGCTATCAGTATTGAATATAGAACTAGGGGGCGGGTCCATAGCAGCTCATTGTCTATCAGTATTGAATATAGAACTAGGGGGGCGGGTCCATAGCATCTCATTGTCTATCAGTATTGAATATAGAACTAGGGGCGGGTCCATAGCATCTCATTGGCTATCAGTATTGAATATAGAACTAGGGGGCGGGTCCATAGCAGCTCATTGGCTATCAGTATTGAATATAGAACTAGGGGGACGGGTCCATAGCAGCTCATTGTCTATCAGTATTGAATATAGAACTAGGGGGGCGGGTCCATAGCAGCTCATTGGCTATCAGTATTGAATATAGAACTAGGGGGGCGGGTCCATAGCAGCTCATTGGCTATCAGTATTGAATATAGAACTAGGGGGGCAGGTCCATAGCAGCTCATTGGCTATCAGTATTGAATATAGAACTAGGGGGCTGGGTCCATAGCAGCTCATTGTCTATCAGTATTGAATATCAAATCTAGGGGGCGGGTCCATATCAGCTCCTCTGAGGTCAATATCTGCTGTTATCCTCTGAAGGGTCAATATCTGCTCATTGGCTATCAGTATTGATTCTGAGGGATTTGCCACTTCAGCAGAAGACAGAAAGCCTAAACCACCAGCAGCACAAAGCAGCACAAACTGTAGAGGAAGCAGTCCACCAATCAGAGCAGCCGTAGTTTCTACCACACAGTCAGTTAGGGTTACAGTAGTCTGCATCGCCCACATCACAGAGGGAGGTGTCATACCTTGACTAGTGTTGGCGCATCCTGTCACACAACAGAAATGTTTTACGTCGTTAAAGAAATGCTTTGTTATCAACATTGATAAAAGTACAGTCTCTTATGAGTACTCTCTCAATTTAAACACAAAAAGGGTTACACAGTTTAGACATTTCTGTTCAATTTCCATCAACTCAATATCTGCTGCTGTCCTCTGAGGGTCAATATCTGCTGTTATCCTCTGAGGGTCAATATCTGTTATCCTCTGAGGGTCAATATCTGCTGCTCTGAGGGTCAATATCTGCTGCTGTCCTCTGAGGGTCAATATCTGCTGTTATCCTCTGAGGGTCAATATCTGCTGCTGTCCTCTGAGGGTCAATATCTGCTGTTATCCTCTGAGGGTCAATATCTGCTGTTATCCTCTGAGGGTCAATATCTGCTGTTATCCTCTGAGGGTCAATATCTGCTGTTATCCTCTGAGGGTCAATATCTGCTGTTATCCTCTGAGGGTCAATATCTGCTGTTATCCTCTGAGGGTCAATATCTGTTATCCTCTGAGGGTCAATATCTGCTGTTATCCTCTGAGGGTCAATATCTGCTGTTATCCTCTGAGGGTCAATATCTGCTGTTATCCTCTGAGGGTCAATATCTGCTGTTATCCTCTGAGGGTCAATATCTGCTGTTATCCTCTGAGGGTCAATATCTGCTGTTATCCTCTGAGGGTCAATATCTGCTGTTATCCTCTGAGGGTCAATATCTGCTGTTATCCTCTGAGGGTCAATATCTGCTCCTCTGAGGGTCAATATCTGCTCCTCTGAGGGTCAATATCTGCTGTTATCCTCTGAGGGTCAATATCTGCTGTTATCCTCTGAGGGTCAATATCTGCTGTTATCCTCTGAGGGTCAATATCTGCTCCTCTGAGGGTCAATATCTGCTCCTCTGAGGGTCAATATCTGCTGTTATCCTCTGAGGGTCAATATCTGCTGTTATCCTCTGAGGGTCAATATCTGCTGTTATCCTCTGAGGGTCAATATCTGCTGTTATCCTCTGAGGGTCAATATCTGCTCCTCTGAGGGTCAATATCTGCTGTTATCCTCTGAGGGTCAATATCTGCTGTTATCCTCTGAGGGTCAATATCTGCTCCTCTGAGGGTCAATATCTGCTGTTATCCTCTGAGGGTCAATATCTGCTCCTCTGAGGGTCAATATCTGCTCCTCTGAGGGTCAATATCTGCTCCTCTGAGGGTCAATATCTGCTGTTATCCTCTGAGGGTCAATATCTGCTCCTCTGAGGGTCAATATCTGCTCCTCTGAGGGTCAATATCTGCTGTTATCCTCTGAGGGTCAATATCTGCTCCTCTGAGGGTCAATATCTGCTGTTATCCTCTGAGGGTCAATATCTGCTCCTCTGAGGGTCAATATCTGCTGTTATCCTCTGAGGGTCAATATCTGCTGTTATCCTCTGAGGGTCAATATCTGCTGTTATCCTCTGAGGGTCAATATCTGCTGTTATCCTCTGAGGGTCAATATCTGCTGTTATCCTCTGAGGGTCAATATCTGCTCCTCTGAGGGTCAATATCTGCTCCTCTGAGGGTCAATATCTGCTGCTGTCCTCTGAGGGTCTCAACAGGTCACATTGTATTGAATGTGTTTAGCAGAGTACAGTAGAGGTAGGGGTTGTACAAATTCCTCTAACTTCCCAAAATTCCCAGGTTTTCCAGAAATCCCAGTTGGATGATTCCCAGATGTCCTGCTTATTCCATCCTGATTCCAGGAAACTTCCCTCCAGGATTTCTGGAACATTTGGGAATGTTTTGCAACCCTAGAGGTAACACTCACAGCTCCAGTGTATTGTAGTGTATCAGTGTATTGTAGTGTATCATATTGTAACAGTGTATTGTAGTGTATCAGTGTATTGTAGTGTATCAGTGTATTGTAGTGTATCATATTGTAACAGTGTATTGTAGTGTATCATATTGTATCAGTGTATTGTAGTGTATCATATTGTATCAGTGTATCATATTGTATCAGTATTGTGTATCATATTGTATCAGTGTATTGTAGTGTATCATATTGTATCAGTGTATTGTAGTGTATCATATTAGTGTATCATATTGTATCAGTGTATTGTAGTGTATCATATTGTATCAGTGTATTGTAGTGTATCATATTGTATTCTACTCTAGAGTGAACACTCACAGCTCCAGTGTATTGTAGTGTATCATATTGTAACAGTGTATTGTAGTGTATCAGTGTATTGTAGTGTATCAGTGTATTGTAGTGTATCATATTGTAACAGTGTATTGTAGTGTATCATATTGTATCAGTGTATTGTAGTGTATCATATTGTATCAGTGTATTGTAGTGTATCATATTGTATCAGTGTATTGTAGTGTATCATATTGTATCAGTGTATTGTAGTGTATCATATTAGTGTATCATATTGTATCAGTGTATTGTAGTGTATCATATTGTATCAGTGTATTGTAGTGTATCATATTGTATTCTACTCTAGAGTGAACACTCACAGCTCCAGTGTATTGTAGTGTATCATATTGTATTGTACACTAGAGGTAACACAGCTCCAGTGTATTGTAGTGTATCATATTGTAACAGTGTATTGTAGTGTATCATATTGTATCAGTGTATTGTAGTGTATCATATTGTATCAGTGTATTGTAGTGTATCATATTGTATCAGTGTATTGTAGTGTATCATATTGTATCAGTGTATTGTAGTGCATCATATTGTATCAGTGTATTGTAGTGTATCATATTGTATCAGTGTATTGTAGTGTATCATATTGTATTGTACACTAGAGGTAACACAGCTCCAGTGTATTGTAGTGTATCATATTGTATTGTACACTAGAGGTAACACAGCTCCAGTGTATTGTAGTGTATCATATTGTATTGTACACTAGAGGTAACATAGTTCCAGTGTATTGTAGTGTATCATATAGTATCAGTGTATTGTAGTGTATCATATTGTATCAGTGTATTGTAGTGTATCATATTGTATCAGTGTATTGTAGTGTATCATATAGTATCAGTGTATTGTAGTGTATCATATTGTATCAGTGTATTGTAGTGTATCATATTGTATCAGTGTATTGTAGTGTATCATATTGTATCAGTGTATTGTAGTGTATCATATTGTATTCTACTCTAGAGTGAACACTCACAGCTCCAGTGTATTGTAGTGTATCATATTGTATTGTACACTAGAGGTAACACAGCTCCAGTGTATTGTAGTGTATCATATTGTATTGTACACTAGAGGTAACACAGATCCAGTGTATTGTAGTGTATCATATTGTATCAGTGTATTGTAGTGTATCATATTGTATCAGTGTATTGTAGTGTATCATATTGTATTCTACTCTAGAGTGAACACTCACAGCTCCAGTGTATTGTAGTGTATCATATTGTATTGTACACTAGAGGTAACACAGCTCCAGTGTATTGTAGTGTATCATATTGTATTGTACACTAGAGGTAACACAGATCCAGTGTATTGTAGTGTATCATATTGTATCAGTGTATTGTAGTGTATCATATTGTATTGTACACTAGAGGTAACACAGATCCAGTGTATTGTAGTGTATCATATTGTATCAGTGTATTGTAGTGTATCATATTGTATTCTACTCTAGAGTGAACACTCACAGCTCCAGTGTATTGTAGTGTATCATATTGTATTGTACACTAGAGGTAACACAGCTCCAGTGTATTGTAGTGTATCATATTGTATTGTACACTAGAGGTAACACAGCTCCAGTGTATTGTAGTGTATCATATTGTATTGTACACTAGAGGTAACACAGCTCCAGTGTATTGTAGTGTATCATATAGTATCAGTGTATTGTAGTGTATCATATTGTATTGTACACTAGAGGTAACACAGCTCCAGTGTATTGTAGTGTATCATATTGTATTGTACACTAGAGGTAACACAGATCCAGTGTATTGTAGTGTATCATATTGTATTGTACACTAGAGGTAACACAGATCCAGTGTATTGTAGTGTATCATATTGTATTCTACACTAGAGTGAACACTCACAGCTCCAGTGTCCTTCTTGCTGCCCTTGTGAGAGGAAGCCACCACCGCCAGATACTGGATCACCTTCTTCGTGTTTTCTGTCTTCCCTGCTCCAGACTCACCTCTGGTGGGGTAGAGAGGAGAGAGACAGGGGGTTAGAGAGAGAGGGACAGGGGTCCAGACTCACCTCTGGTGGGGTAGAGAGGAGAGAGACAGGGGGTTAGAGAGAGAGGGACAGGGGTCCAGACTCACCTCTGGTGGGGTAGAGAGGAGAGAGACAGGGGGTTAGAGAGAGAGGGACAGGGGTCCAGACTCACCTCTGGTGGGGTAGAGAGGAGAGAGACAGGGGGTTAGAGAGAGAGGGACAGGGGTCCAGACTCACCTCTGGTGGGGTAGAGAGGAGAGAGACAGGGGGTTAGAGAGAGAGGGACAGGGGTCCAGACTCACCTCTGGTGGGGTAGAGAGGAGAGAGACAGGGGGTTAGAGAGAGAGGGACAGGGGTCCAGACTCACCTCTGGTGGGGTAGAGAGGAGAGAGACAGGGGGTTAGAGAGAGAGGGATAGGGGTCCAGACTCACCTCTGGTGGGGTAGAGAGGAGAGAGACAGGGGGTTAGAGAGAGAGGGACAGGGGTCCAGACTCACCTCTGGTGGGGTAGAGAGGAGAGAGACAGGGGGTTAGAGAGAGAGGGACAGGGGTCCAGACTCACCTCTGGTGGGGTAGAGAGGAGAGAGACAGGGTGTTAGGGAGGAGAGGGACAGGGGTCCAGACTCACCTCTGGTGGGGTAGAGAGGAGAGAGACAGGGTCTTAGAGAGAGAGAGGGATAGGGTGTTAGGGAGGAGAGGGACAGGGGTCCAGACTCACCTCTGGTGGGGTAGAGAGGAGAGAGACAGGGTGTTAGGGAGGAGAGGGACAGGGGTCCAGACTCACCTCTGGTGGGGTAGAGAGGAGAGAGACAGGGTGTTAGGGAGGAGAGGGACAGGGGTCCAGACTCACCTCTGGTGGGGTAGAGAGGAGAGAGACAGGGTCTTAGAGAGAGAGAGGGATAGGGTGTTAGGGAGGAGAGGGACAGGGGTCCAGACTCACCTCTGGTAGGGTAGAGAGGAGAGAGACAGGGTGTTAGGGAGGAGAGGGACAGGGGTCCAGACTCACCAGGGTGTTAGGGAGGAAAGGGACAGGGGACTCACCTCTGGTAGAGAGGAGAGAGACAGGGTGTTAGGGAGAGAGGGACAGGGGGTTAGAGAGAGAGAGGGGTGTTAGAGGAGAGGGACAGGGTGTTAGGGAGGAGAGGGATAGGGTGTTAGGGAGGAGAGGGATAGGGGTCCAGACTCACCTCTGGTGGGGTAGAGAGGAGAGAGACAGGGTCTTAGAGAGAGAGAGATAGGGTGTTAGGGAGGAGAGGGATAGGGGTCCAGACTCACCTCTGGGTGTTAGGAGGAGAGGGATAGGGGGTTAGAGAGAGAGAGACAGGGTGTTAGGGAGGAGAGGGACAGGGGTTAGACTCACCTCTGGTAGGGTAGGGAGTTAGAGAGAGACAGGGTGTTAGGGAGGAGAGGGACAGGGGTTAGAGGAGAGGGTGGGGTTAGAGAGAGAGAGACAGGGTGTTAGGGAGAGAGGGACAGGGGTTAGAGAGAGAGAGAGACAGGGTGTTAGGGAGGAGAGGGATAGGGGTTAGGGAGGAGAGGGACAGGGTGTTAGAGAGACCTCTGGGGGGTAGAGAGAGAGAGACAGGGTGTTAGGGAGAGAGGGACAGGGGTTAGAGAGAGAGAGGGACAGGGGTTAGAGAGAGAGAGACAGGGTGTTAGGGAGGAGAGGGATAGGGGTCCAGACTCACCTCTGGTGGGGTAGAGAGGAGAGAGACAGGGTGTTAGGGAGGAGAGGGACAGGGGGTTAGAGAGAGAGAGACAGGGTGTTAGGGAGGAGAGGGACAGGGGGTTAGAGAGAGAGAGACAGGGTGTTAGGGAGGAGAGGGATAGGGGTCCAGACTCACCTCTGGTGGGGTAGAGAGGAGAGAGACAGGGTGTTAGGGAGGAGAGGGATAGGGGTTCAGACTCACCTCTGGTAGGGTAGGGAGGAGAGGGACAGGGTGTTAGAGAGAGAGAGACAGGGTGTTAGGGAGGAGAGGGATAGGGGTCCAGACTCACCTCTGTCTAATTCAGAAGTGTCATATAGAAACTTATGGCTGAACCCAGATTGACGTTTCAGAACCACAGGGTTCTATCTGCAGATGCACCCACCTCCCCAAAAAACCTATTTACAAATGTCTCAAGATTTTGATACTCTGCACTTTAGGTGCCTTTAAGGTGACGACCTTCATTCGTTATGAAAGAAGAATTCACTACGCTTAGAAAACAGGTGCTATCTAGAACCTAAAAGGGTTCTTCTTCTGTCCCCAATAGGAGTACTATTTCAAGAACCCTTTGAAGAACCCTTTTTGGTTCCAGGTAGAACCCTTTTGGGTTCCATGTGAAACCCTTTCCACAGAGGGTTCTGGAACCAGAAAGGGTTCTACCTGGAACCAAAAAGGGTTCTCATATGGGGACAGGGGAAGAACCCTTTTGGAACCCTTTATTCTAACAGTGAACAAAATAATTCTGAGATGTGAAAACATTGATGCTCCAAATCTCAGAACATTGCTTAGCTCAGGTAGAACCTGATAGAACCTGTCACGGGATAAGGCTACATTTGGGACGCATCCCTGGTACATGGGGCAACAAGGTCATGTGTTGGAAAAAACATGTTTGTGTTTGAGGTTTGGACTCACGTGCACAGAATTGACTGGTCCTCACGCTCTGTGGAGAAAGACAGAGAGAAAGGGAGGTATGGAGGGAGAAAGGGAAGGGAAGGGAGGGAGGGAGGGAGGGAGGGAGGTAGGGAGGGAGGGAGAGGGAGAGAGAGAGAGACAGAGAGACAGAGAGGGATGGGGAGAGGGAGGGGAGGGCGGGAGGGAGAGATAGGGACGGAGGGAGATGGTGAGGGAGAGACAGAGGGATGGAGAGAGGGAGGGGGAGAGAGAGAGGGAGGGAGAGATAGGGAAGGAGGGAGATGGAGAGAGGGTGAGTAAGAGGAGGGAGAGAGAGGGAAGGGGAGAGATAGGGAAGGAGGGAGATGGAGAGAGGGTGAGGGAGAGGACGGAGAGAGAGAGAGGGGGAGAGAGAGAGAGAGGGGGAGAGAGAGAGGTAGGGAGGGGGAGAGAGAGAGGGAGGGGGAGAGAGAGAGGGAGGGGGAGAGAGAGAGGGAGGGGGAGGAGAGAGAGAGAGAGAGAGAGAGAGAGAGAGAGAGAGAGAGAGAGAGAGAGAGAGAGAGGAGGGAGGGGGAGAGAGATAGAAGCAGAGAAGGGGAACAGAGGGAGAGAGAGAGGGAGGGAGGGAGGGGGAGAGAGAGAGAAGGGGGAAGGAGAGATAGGGAAGGAGGGAGATGGAGAGAGGGAGGTAGGGAAGGGGAGAGAGATAGAAGCAGAGAAGGGGAACAGAGGGAGAGAGAGAGAGAGAGAGAGAGAGAGAGATAGGGAGGGAGGGAGGGAGGGAGGGAGGGAGGGAGGGAGGAGGGGGGAGAGATAGAAGCAGAGAAGGGGAACAGAGGGAGAGAGAGAGGGAGGGAGGGAGAGAGAGAGAGAGAGAGAAGGGGGAAGGAGAGATAGGGAAGGAGGGAGATGGAGAGAGGGAGGTAGGGAAGGGGAGAGAGAGAGAAGCAGAGAAGGGGAACAGAGGGAGAGAGATGTGTTAAGGCAGGACAGTTGAAGCCAAGCTGAACACACCAAACATGAACTCAAGGTGCTCTGTTCACATAGAGGAAAGACTAGAGGCCAGGAACAGCTTCCCTAAATCTTCCTAAATCTATTTCTGCACCAGATTAACTTCGCTGTCACTCAATATAGGCTAAAAATAGCAGGGGGATGGAGAGGGCTACTGGAGGAAGGTAACCTTGGTAACCTGCTCCATGTATGGGTATTTTGGAGATCACCCCTCTTCTGATGGCAGGAAACTGGACCAGTAGGATTTGGGTTCTGTCTGGTATCCTATTCCCTAAATAATGCACTACTTTTGGGTTCCATGTAGTACACTCTGTGGAAAGGGTTCTACATGGAACCCAAAATAGTTCTGTCTGTTTAATCCCGTTGCCTCGTCACTTTACCACTACCTATATGTACAGATCTACAGTTGAAGTCGGGAAGTTTACATACACCTTAGCCAAATACATTTAAATTCAGTTTTTCACAATTCCTGACATTTAGTCCTAGTAAACATTCCCTGTCTTCGGTCAGTTAGGATCCCCACTTTATTTTAAGAATGTGAAATGTCAGAATAATTGTAGAGAGAGAATGATTTATTTCAGCTTTAATTTCTTTCATCACATTCCCAGTGGGTCAGAAGTTTACATACACTCAATTAGTATTTGGTAGCATTGCCTTTAAATGGTTTAACTTGGGTCAAACATTTTGGGTAGACTTCCACAAGCCTCCCACAATAAGTTGGGTGAATTTTGGCCCATTCCTCCTGACAGAGCTGGTGTAACTGAGTCAGGTTTGTAGGCCTCCTTGCTCGCACACACCTTTTTCAGTTCTGCCCACAAATGTTCTATGGGATTGAGGTCAGGGTTGGCCACTCCAATACCTTGACTTTGTTGTCCTTAAGCCATTTTGCCACAACTTTGGAAGTATGCTTGGGGTCATTGTCCATTTGGAAGACCCATTTGCGGCCAAGCTTTAACTTCCTGACTGTTGTCTTGAGATGCTGCTTCAATATATCCACATAATTGTCCTCCCTCATGATGCCATCTATTTTGTGAAGTGCACCAGTCCCTCCTGCAGCAAAGCACCCCCACAACATGATGCTGCCACCCCCGTGCTTCATGGTTGGGATGGGGTTCTTCGGCTCGCAAGCCTCCCCCTTTTTCCTCCAAACATAACGATGGTCATTATGGCCAAACAGTTCTATTTTTGTTTCATCAGACCAGAGGGCATTTCTCCAAAAAGTACGATCTTTGTGCCCATGTGCAATTGCAAACCGTAGTCTGTCTTTTTTATGCCGGTTTTGGAGCAGTGGCTTCTTCCTTGCTGAGCGGCCTTTCAGGTTATGTCGATATTGGACTCGTGTTACTGTGTATACAGTGCCTTGCGAAAGTATTCGGCCCCCTTGAACTTTGCGACCTTTTGCCACATTTCAGGCTTCAAACATAAAGATATAAAACTGTATTTTTTTGTGATGAATCAACAACAAGTGGGACACAATCATGAAGTGGAACGACATTTATTGGATATTTCAAACTTTTTTAAACAAATCAAAAACTGAAAAATTGGGCGTGCGAAATTATTCAGCCCCTTTACTTTCAGTGCAGCAAACTCTCTCCAGAAGTTCAGTGAGGATCTCTGAATGATCCAATGTTGACCTAAATGACTAATGATGATAAATACAATCCACCTGTGTGTAAACAAGTCTCCGTGTAAATGCACCTGCACTGTGATAGTCTCAGAGGTCCGTTAAAAGCGCAGAGAGCATCATGAAGAACAAGGAACACACCAGGCAGGTCCGAGATAAGTATATATACTGCCTGAAATGTGGCAAAAGGTCGCAAAGTTCAAGGGGGCCGAATACTTTCGCAAGGCACTGTATATATACTTTTGTACCTGTTTCCTCCAGCATCTTCACAAGGTCCTTTGCTGTTGTTCTGGGATTGATTTGCACTTTTCGCACCAAAGTACGTTCATCTCCAGGAGACAGAACGCGTCTCCTTCCTGAGCGGTATGAAGGCTTCGTGGTCCCATGGTGTTTATACTTGCGTACTATTGTTTGTACAGATGAACGTGGAGTCAGGGTAGCCGGGGAGGCAGGAACCTTCAGGCATTTGGAAATTGTTCCCAAGGATGAACCAGACTTGTGGAAGTCTACAAAAAAAATTCTGGGGTCTTGGCTGATTTCTTTTGATTTTCCCATGATGTCAAGCAAAGAGGCACTGAGTTTGAAGGTAGGCCTTGAAATACATCCGCAGGTACACCTCCAATTGACTCGAATTATGTCAATTAGCCTATCAGAAGCTTCTAACGCCATGACATCATTTTCTGGAATTTTCCAAGCTGTTTAAAGGCACAGTCAACTTAGTGTATGTAAACTTCTGACCCAATAGAAACTATAGCTTGTTAACAAGAAATACTGTATGTGGAGTGGCTGAAAAATTAGTTTTAATGACTCCAACCTAAGTGTATGTAAACTTCCGACTTGAACTGTATATAACCTAGTTATCATTGGCTGAGTCCTGGTATCCCGTGTATATAACCTAGTTATCATTGGCTGGGTCCTGGTACCCCATGTATATAACCTAGTTATCATTGGCTGGGTCCTGGTATCCCATGTATATAACCTAGTTATCATTGGCTGGGTCCTGGTACCCCGTGTATATAACCTAGTTATCATTGACTGGGTCCTGGTATACCGTGTATATAACCTAGTTATCATTGGCTGGGTCCTGGTATCCCGTGTATATAACCTAGTTATCATTGACTCAGTACTGGTATCCCGTGTATATAACCTAGTTATCATTGACTGGGTCCTGGTATCCCGTGTATATAACCTAGTTATCATTGACTGGGTCCTGGTATCCCGTGTATATAACCTAGTTATCATTGACTCAGTACTGATACCCAGTGTATATAACCTAGTTATCATTGACTCAGTACTGGTACCCAGTGTATATAACCTAGTTATCATTGACTCAGTACTGGTACCCTGTGTATATAACCTAGTTATCATTGACTCAGTACTGATACCCAGTGTATATAACCTAGTTATCATTGACTGGGTCCTGGTATCCCGTGTATATAACCTAGTTATCATTGACTCAGTACTGGTACCCAGTGTATATAACCTAGTTATCATTGGCTGGGTCCTGGTATCCCGTGTATATAACCTAGTTATCATTGACTGGGTCCTGGTATCCCGTGTATATAACCTAGTTATCATTGACTGGGTCCTGGTATCCCGTGTATATAACCTAGTTATCATTGACTGGGTCCTGGTATCCCGTGTATATAACCTAGTTATCATTAATCATTGTGTATATATTATTATTATTAGTATAGTATAATTTGCATCTCATCTTCTCTCTTCATTGTTGGGGACGTAAGTCAGCTTTTCACTGTTAGTCTACACCTGTTGTTCACAAAGCATGTGACAAATACAATTATATTTCATTTGATGTGCTCTGGTGAAAAGCTGACTTACGCACTATATAGGGAATAGGGCTCTGGTCTAAAGTAGTGAACTATATAGGGAATAGGGCTCTGGTCTATAGTAGTACCACTATATAGGGAATAGGGCTCTGGTCTATAGTAGTACCACTATATAGGGAATAGGGCTCTGGTCTATAGTAGTACCACTATATAGGGAATAGGGCTCTGGTCTATAATAGTACCACTAATAGTAGGGCTCTGGTCTATAATAGTACCACTATATAGGGAATAGGGCTCTGGTCTATAATAGTACCACTATATAGGGAATAGGGCTCTGGTCTATAATAGTACCACTATATAGGGAATAGGGCTCTGGTCTATAATAGTACCACTATATAGGGAATAGGGCTCTGGTCTATAATAGTACCACTATATAGGGAATAGGGCTCTGGTGAAAAGTAGTGAACTATATAGGGAATAGGGCCTGGTCTAAAGCATTTGGAATAGGGCTCTGGTCTAAAGTAGTAACTATATAGGGACTAGGGCCCTGGTCTAGAGTAGTGAACAGGGAATAGGGCTCTGGTCTAGACATTCAACTATATAGGGAATAGGGCCTGTCCTCAATTAAACTGTATTGTCCCATTGATCTATAACATTCCCTTAAAAGTACACACCTATACAAACAGGGTCCTGGTGAAAAGTAGTGATCTATATAGGGAATACCAGGAAGGCATTTGGAAGGCAAGTGTAAGGTTAAATCTCTGCTCCAGACAGGTATTGTCCCATCTATCTCTTAAATCCACTGCTAGACCAGACAGATATCTCTCTTCTCTTGTATCTCCTGTCCTCAATTAAACTCTATTGTCCCATCTCTATAACATTCATTAAATGACACACTATACAAACTCTCTCTCTCTCTCTCTCTCTCTCTCTCTCTCTCTCTCTCTCTCTCTCTCTCTCTCTCTCTCTCTCACTCTCTCTCTCTCTCTCTCTCTCACCTTGCATCATGTTCCTGTAAGCGTTATCAGTGATGGAGTAGATATGAGGAGGAACCTCGTGGCGTTTCTTCCCCTTATAAATCTGAATGATCTTCTCAGAGTAGATAGGAAGCATCTTATAGGGGTTCACCACCACACAGAACAGACCTGAATACGTCTGGAGAGGAGGGGCGAGGGTGAAGAGGGGAAGGAGAAGAGGGGAAGGGGGAGGGGAGTGGAGGAAGAAGGAAGAGGATGGAGGAAGAGGAGAGGAGGAGGGGAGGGTGAAGAGGGGAAGGAGAAGAGGGGAAGGGGGAGGGGAGTGGAGGTGAAGGAAGAGGATGGAGGAAGAGGAGAGGAGGAGGAGGGAGGATGGAGGAAGAAGAGAGGAGAGGAGGAGGAGGGAGGATGGAGGAAGAAGAGAGGAGAAAGAGGGGAGGAGAGGGGCAAGAGGAGCAAGAGAGCAGGGGAGAAAAAGGAGGAAGAAGAGGAAGATGATGAAGAGGAAGAGGAGGAGAGGAAAGGTTAGGATCAACATACAGTTAAAACAAAATCATAATTTTGTTCTGTACACATGATAAAAACTTCAGCACAAATTGCTCATTGACATCGTGTGTGTGTGTGTGTGTGTGTGTGTGTGTGTGTGTGTGTGTGTGTGTGTGTGTGTGTGTGTGTGTGTGTGTGTGTGTGTGTGTGTGTGTGTGTGTGTGTGTGTGTGTGTGTGTGTGTGTGTGTGTGTGTGTGTGTGTGTGTGTGTGTATACGGATATTGTCTATACACTTGTATGCGTTTCCTGCAGTCAAATGATCAAATCACCCTCCAGTGACCTCATGGGTGGAATGTTATTCATATTATCATATTATAAACACTATTCAGAAAAACCCGCTGAGAAAAACCCGCTGAGAAAAACCCGCTGAGAAAAACCCGCTGAGAATTCTGTGTTTCTTCGTCAAACGGTTTTGTTATATTTCAGTCTTCTGAGATGTATATAAAGTGTAATACTGGGATACAAACTCAACATTGAATACATTTCAACTCTGTATCTGACATGGTACAGGGGTCTTCTTTTATTTCAGCCCATAACCATGTGTGTGAGGTGTTTAAGACGACCCAGAAACACTCTGTGTGGCGCTGATTTAGCCCACTGCAGTAAAAGGTGAACAAATATGTGCTATCTAGAACCTAAAATGGATCTTCGGCTGTCCCCATAGGAGAACCCTTTGAATAACACTTTTTGGGTTCCAGGTAGAACCTTTTTGGTTCCAGGGAGAACCCTTTGGGTTCCATATAGGACCCTTTCCACAGAGGTTTCTACATGGGACCCAAAAGGCTTCTCCTATGGGGACTGAAGAACCCTTTAGGAACCCATTTGTTGTAAGAGTGTACTCACGTAGATGAGGCTGGAGAAGTACCTCTCTTTGAGGTTGTGGAGGACAGAGGCCTCGTTGAGACAGGTTAGAGCTGCCATGTCCTCCACCTTACTGAACTTAGGAGGGTTCATCTTCTGGATGTCATCCTTGTTGACTGTCGCTTTCCTACCGTTAGCCAACTCTACCAGCACCTGGAGAGGAGAAGGAGGAAGAACAGGAAAAATATGAAGAGGAGGAGAAGGAGGAAGAGGAGGAAGAAGGAGGAAGAGGAGGATGAAGATCAGGAGCAGGAGGAAAAGGAAGAAGTGGAAGGAAATGAGGAGGAAGAGGATGAAGAGGAAGATGAGTAGGTGGAGGAAGAGGAGGAGGAAGAAGAGGAGAAAGGAGGAGAAGGAGAAAAAGATGAAGAGGAGGAGAAGGAGGAAGAGGAAAAAGATGAAGAGGAGGAGAAGGAGGAAGAGGAAAAGGAGGAAGAGGAGGATGAGGAGGAGGAAGAAGAAGATAAGGAAGAAGAGGAGGAAGATTTACTAGGGCCCTGGTGAAAAGTAGTGTACTATATAGGGAATAGGGTGCCATTTGGGGTGTAACATCCTTACATCGTCTCCCTTCTCCTCCTTGATGCTGGCGGCCTCAAACCCCTCCTTCTCTGACGGGATCCACACCATCTTCTTGGCCGACCAATCAGCCTGCCCCACACCACTGTTCCTGAAGTCATCATCCTGCCGCAGGAACTTGCTGTCGTCAGAGGCGGAGTCGGCAGCCATCTTGGGAAGGTCGTCGTCGGTGACAGGAAGGTCGTCTGTGATTGGAGGGTCGGTCTCAAAGCTGAGGGAGAGGGAGAGAAAGAGAGAGTAAAAGGGAGAGATGAGGAGGAGAAGGAGAGATGTAGGAAGAGGGGGAGATATGAAGAGAGGAGGAGAGATATAGGAAGAGAGGAGGAGAAAGAGAGATATAGGAAGAGAGGTGGAGAAGGAGAGATATAGGAAGAGAGGAGGAGAGATATAGGAAGAGAGGAGGAGATGAAGAGAGGAGAAGGAGAGATATAGGAAGAGAGGAGGAGAAGGAGAGATATAGGAAGAGAGGGAGAGATGAAGAGAGGAGGAGAGATATAGGAAGAGAGGAGGAGAGATATAGGAAGAGAGGAGGAGAAAGAGAGATATGGGAAGAGAGAAGAGAGATATGGGAAGAGAGGAGGAGAAGGAGAGAGGAAGAGAGGAGAGATATAGGAAGAGAGGAGGAGAAAGAGATATGGGAAGAGAGGAGGAGAAGGAGAGATATGGGAAGAGAGGAGGAGAAGGATAGATATAGGAAGAGAGGAGGAGAGATATAGGAAGAGAGGGAGAGATGAAGAGAGGAGGAGAGATATAGGAAGAGAGGAGGAGATGAAGAGAGGAGGAGAAAGAGAGATATAGGAAGAGAGGAGGAGAGATATAGGAAGAGAGGAGGAGAAAGAGAGATATGGGAAGAGAGGAGGAGAAGGAGAGATATA
Source organism: Oncorhynchus gorbuscha (assembly GCF_021184085.1). Lineage (NCBI taxonomy): Eukaryota > Metazoa > Chordata > Actinopteri > Salmoniformes > Salmonidae > Oncorhynchus > Oncorhynchus gorbuscha. The sequence goes on from NW_025745813.1 coordinate 150,957, forward strand.
GGAAGAGAGGAGGAGATGAAGAGAGGAGGAGAGATATAGGAAGAGAGGGAGAGATGAAGAGAGGAGGAGAGATATAGGAAGCGGGGGAGAGATGGAGAGGAGGAGAAGGAGAGATATAGGAAGAGAGGAGGAGAAGGAGAGATATCGGAAGAGAGGAGGAGAAGGAGAGATATGGGAAGAGAGGAGGAGAAGGAGAGATATAGGAAGAGAGGAGGAGAAGGAGAGATATAGGAAGAGAGGGAGAGATGAAAAGAGGAGGAGAGATATAGGAAGAGAGGAGGAGAAGGAGAGATATAGGAAGAGAGGAGGAGATGAAGAGAGGAGGAGAGATATAGGAAGAGAGTGGAGATGTTATATAGGATCATTTTATAAACACTATAGGAAGAGAGGAGGAGATGAAGAGAGGAGGAGATGAAGAGAGGAGGAGAAGGAGAGATATAGGAAGAGAGGAGGAGATGAAGAGAGGAGGAGAAGGAGAGATATAGGAAGAGAGGAGGAGATGAAGAGAGGAGGAGAAGGAGAGATATAGGAAGAGAGGAGGAGATGAAGAGAGGAGGAGATGAAGAGAGGAGGAGAAGGAGAGATATAGGAAGAGAGGAGGAGATGAAGAGAGGAGGAGAAGGAGAGATATAGGAAGAGAGGAGAGATGAAGAGAGGAGGAGATGTAGAGATATAGGAAGAGAGGAGGAGATGAAGGATACAGACTCAACATTGAATAGATTTCAGACTATAGGAAGAGATCTGGAGAAAGAGAGATATGGGAAGAGGGAGGAGAGATATTTCAAGAGATAACCATGAAGAGAGGAGAGGAGTTTATAGGAAGAGAGAAACATATAGGAAGAGGGAGGAGAAAGAGAGATATGGGAAAAGAAGGAGGAGAAGGAGAGATATGGGAAGAGAGGAGGAGAAGGAGAGATATAGGAAGAACCTTTTCCAGAGGAGGAGAGATTTGAAGAGAGGAGGAGAGATATAGGAAGAGAGGGAGAGATGAAGAGGAGGAGAGATTAGGAAGAGTTGGAGAGATGAAGAGAAGGGAGAAGGAGAGATATAGGAAGAGAGGGGACTGAAGAACCCTTTAGGAACCCATTTGAAGAGAGGAGAGTGGAGAGATATCAAGAGAGATGAGAGATATAGGAAGAGAGGGAGGAGAAGAGGTATGTGGAGGACAGATGAAGGCCTCGGAGACAGGTTAGAGATATAGGAAGAGAACTTAGAAAGAGATTCATCTTCTGGAGGAGAAGGAGAGATTGAAGAGTCGAGGAGATAGGGAGGAGAGATATAGGAAGAGCACCTGGAGAGGAGGAGAGATATAGGAAGACGGGGGAGAGATGGAGAGGAGGAGAAGGAGAGATATAGGAAGAGAGAGGAGGAGAGATATCGGAAGAGAGGAGAGAAGGAGAGATATGGGAAGAGAGGAGGAGAAGGAGAGATATAGGAAGAGAGAGGAGAAGGAGAGATAGGAAGAGAGAAGATGAGGAGGAAGAGGAAGAAGGAGGAAAGGAGGAGGAAGAGAGGAGGAGATGAGGAAGAGAGGAGGAGATGAAGAGAGGAGATATAGGAAGAGAGGAGGAGAAAGAGAGGAGATGAAGAGAGGAGGAGAAGGAGAAAAGGAAGAGAGGAGGAGATGAAGAGAGGAGAGAAAAGAGATATAGAAGAGAGGAGGAGATGAAGGAGGAGAGAAGGAAGATAGGAAGAGAGGAGGATGAAGAGAGGAGGAGATGAAGAGAGGAGGAGATGAAGAGAGGAGGAAGATATAGGAAGAGAGGAGGAGATGAAGAGGGAGGAGAGGAGAGATATAGGAAGAGAGGAGGAGATGAAGAGGGAGCCATATAGGAAGAGAGGAGGAGATGAAGGATCCTTAGAGATATATCCTTGATGCTGGCGGCCTCAGAACCCCTCCTTCTCTGGAAGAGGGAGGAGATATAGGAAGAGAAGAGATGAAGAGGAGGAGATATAGGAAGAGAGGAGGAGAGAGATAGGAAGAGGAACTATGCTATGGGAAGAGAGGAGGAGAAGGCGGATATAGGAAGAGAGGAGCCATATTGGGAAGGTCGGAAGGAGGAGAGGAAGAGGATTGGAGAGATATAAGGAAGAGGGAGAGATGAAGAGAGAGGAGAAGGAGAGATATAGGAAGAGAGAGGAGATGAAGAGAGGAGGAGAGATATAGGAAGAGAGGAGGAGAAGGAGAGATATAGGAAGAGAGGAGGAGAGATATAGGAAGAGAGGAGGAGAAGGAGAGATATAGGAAGAGAGGAGGAGAGATATAGGAAGAGAGGGAGAGATGAAGAGAGGAGGAGAGATATAGGAAGAGAGGAGGAGAGGAGAGATATAGGAAGAGAGGAGGAGAGAGAGATATAGGAAGAGAGGAGGAGAAGGAGAGATATAGGAAGAGAGGAGGAGATGAAGAGAGGAGGAGAGATATAGGAAGAGAGGAGAGATGAAGAGAGAGAGATATGGAAGAGAGGAGGAGAAGGAGAGATATAGGAAGAGAGGGAGGATGAAGAGAGAGATATAGGAAGAGAGGAGGAGAGATATAGGAAGAGAGGAGGAGAAGGAGAGATATAGGAAGAGAGGAGGAGAAGGAGAGATATAGGAAGAGAGATATAGGAAGAGAGGAGGAGAAGGAGAGATATAGGAAGAGAGGAGGAGAAGGAGAGATATAGGAAGAGAGGAGAGATGAAGGAGAGATATAAGGAAGAGAGGAGAGAGAAGAGAGAGAGAAGGAGAGATATAGGAAGAGAGGAGGAGAAGGAGAGATATAGGAAGAGAGGAGGAGAGATATAGGAAGAGAGGAGGAGAAGGAGAGATATAGGAAGAGAGGGAGAGATGAAGAGAGGAGAAGAAGGAGAGATATAAGAGAAGAGAGGAAGAGAGGAGGAGGAGAGATATAGGAAGAGAGGGAGAGATGAAGAGAAGGAGAGATATAGGAAGAGAGGAGAAGAAGGAGAGATATAGGAAGAGATGAAGAGAGGAGAGAGATAGGAAGAGAGGAGGAGAAGGAGAGATATAGGAAGAGAGGAGGAGAAGGAGAGATATAGGAAGAGAGGAGGAGAAGGAGAGATATAGGAAGAGATGAGGAGAAGGAGAGATATAGGAAGAGAGGAGGAGAAGGAGAGATATAGGAAGAGAGGAGGAGAAGGAGAGATATAGGAAGAGATGAGGAGAAGGAGAGATATAGGAAGAGAGGAGGAGAAGGAGAGATATAGGAAGAGAGGAGGAGAAGGAGAGATATAGGAAGAGATGAGGAGAAGGAGAGATATAGGAAGAGAGGAGGAGAAGGAGAGATATAGGAAGAGAGGAGGAGAAGGAGAGATATAGGAAGAGAGGAGGAGAAGGAGAGATATAGGAAGAGAGGAGAGAAGGAGAGATATAGGAAGAGAGGAGGAGAAGGAGAGATATAGATAGAGGGGGAGAGAGTCTGTCTGTCTGTCTGTCTGTCTGTCTGTCTGTCTGTCTGTCTGTCTGTCTGTCTGTCTGTCTGTCTGTCTGTCTGTCTGTCCGTCCGTCCGCCGTGTCCAGTCTCTCTCTCTGTATCACTCTGTGGTTTAACAGCACATTTTTAATTCATCCTCCAATGCCTCGTTTTATCGATCTACAGCTTCAGTTTCAATCTCGATTAATTGTTTATTTATTCAGGGTCTGATTCCCAATCTCCTACAACCACATAGATAAATAAAGATAAACAGTCCAGCCTCACTTATCAATCTGCCTCTCAGGTAACCCCCTCTTCATATAGTGAACTGCATGGTCCACGTCATCATTACTCACTGACAGCTCTTCTTCTTTCCCTGCTGCGGTTCACAGGACCCACAAGGCTTTGCAGCAGGCCAGCTCCGCCTGCCCATGACCACGACGCCATAGAATATGTAAAGCATCAGCAGGATAACTGCAGCTATAAAGCCTTGAAACAGCGGTTGATAAGCCATGCTGGGAGGACGAACAGCGGTTGATAAGCCACGCTGGGAGGACGAACAGCGGTTGATAAGCCACGCTGGGAGGACGAACAGCGGTTGATAAGCCACGCTGGGAGGATAAGCCATGAGGACGAACAGCGGTTGATAAGCCATGCTGGGAGGACGAACAGAGGTTGATAACCAGCTGGGAGGACGAACAGTTGATAAGCCATGCTGGGAGGACGAACAGCGGTTGATAAGCCATGCTGGGAGGACGAACAGAGGTTGATAAGCCACGCTGGGAGGACGAACAGCGGTTGATAAGCCACGCTGGGAGGACGAACAGCGGTTGATAAGCCACGCTGGGAGGACGAACAGCGGTTGATAAGCCACGCTGGGAGGACGAACAGCGGTTGATAAGCCACGCTGGGAGGACGAACAGCGGTTGATAAGCCACGCTGGGAGGACGAACAGCGGTTGATAAGCCACGCTGGGAGGACGAACAGCGGTTGATAAGCCACGCTGGGGAGGACGAACAGCGGTTGATAAGCCATGCTGGGAGGACGAACAGCGGTTGATAAGCCACGCTGGGAGGACGAACAGCGGTTGATAAGCCACGCTGGGAGGACGAACAGCGGTTGATAAGCCACGCTGGGAGGACGAACAGCGGTTGATAAGCCACGCTGGGAGGACGAACAGCGGTTGATTATCCACGCTGGGAGGACGAACAGCGGTTGATAAGCCACGCTGGGAGGATGAACAGCGGTTGATTATCCATGCTGGGAGGATGAACAGAGGTTGATAAGCCATGCTGGGAGGACGAACAGACCATGCTGGGAGGACGAACAGCGGTTGATAAGCCATGCTGGGAGGACGAACAGCGGTTGATTATCCAGCGGTGGGAGGACGAACAGAGGTTGATTATCCATGCTGGGAGGACGAACAGCGGTTGATAAGCCATGCTGGGAGGATGAACAGCGGTTGATAAGCCATGCTGGGAGGACGAACAGCGGTTGATAAGCCATGCTGGGAGGATGAACAGCGGTTGATAAGCCATGCTGGGAGGATGAACAGCGGTTGATAAGCCATGCTGGGAGGACGAACAGCGGTTGATAAGCCATGCTGGGAGGACGAACAGCGGTTGATAAGCCATGCTGGGAGGACGAACAGCGGTTGATAAGCCATGCTGGGAGGACGAACAGCGGTTGATTATCCATGCTGGGAGGAGGACGAACAGAGGTTGATAAGCCATGAGGACGAACAGCGGTTGATAAGCCATGCTGGGAGGACGAACAGCGGTTGATAAGCCATGCTGGGAGGACGAACAGCGGTTGATAAGCCACGCTGGGAGGACGAACAGCGGTTGATAAGCCATGCTGGGAGGACGAACAGCGGTTGATAAGCCATGCTGGGAGGATGAACAGCGGTTGATAAGCCATGCTGGGAGGATGATAAGCCATGAGGACGAACAGCGGTTGATAAGCCACGCTGGGAGGACGAACAGCGGTTGATAAGCCATGCTGGGAGGACGAACAGCGGTTGATAAGCCATGCTGGGAGGACGAACAGCGGTTGATAAGCCACGCTGGGAGGACGAACAGCGGTTGATAAGCCACGCTGGGAGGACGAACAGCGGTTGATTATCCACCCTGGGAGGATGAACAGCGGTTGATAAGCCACGCTGGGAGGACGAACAGCGGTTGATAAGCCACGCTGGGAGGACGAACAGCGGTTGATTATCCATGCTGGGAGGACGAACAGCGGTTGATAAGCCATGCTGGGAGGACGAACAGCGGTTGATAAGCCATGCTGGGAGGACGAACAGCGGTTGATAAGCCATGCTGGGAGGACGAACAGCGGTTGATTATCCACGCTGGGAGGACGAACAGCGGTTGATTATCCATGCTGGGAGGACGAACAGCGGTTGATAAGCCATGCTGGGAGGATGAACAGAGGTTGATTATCCACCCTGGGAGGACGAACAGCGGTTGATAAGCCATGCTGGGAGGACGAACAGCGGTTGATAAGCCATGCTGGGAGGACGAACAGCGGTTGATTATCCACGCTGGGAGGACGATAACGATGACCATGTTTGGTTGAAGCCTCTCCTCAAAGCCCACTGCCTCTGATGGCCCTATACAGAGAGATGCTAGGGGTTTGCGTCCCAAATGGCATCCTAGTCCCCACGTAGTGCACTACTTTTGACCAGGGCCCATAGGATTAAGGGCACAGCCAGGGACTTAACCACTTCTATTCCTTATAAGGGAACTGTGTGTCCAGTCAGTGTCTCCTCTCCTGTGGCCAGCTCCAGCCTAGCGTTACTGTTGACACCAACATGATGACCTGTCAATCAGTCAGTCACTAGGCCGCGTAGTCTCTGGTCACAGCATTAACATCTAATTATTTTTTTCTTAAACATTTATTTAACTAGGCAAGTCAGTTAAGAACAAATTCTTACTTACAATGACGGCCTACCAGAAGGCAAAAGGCCTCCTGAGGGGACGGGGGCTGGGATTAAAAATAAATTAAATTAAAATATAGGACAAAACACACATCATGACAAGAGAGACGACAGTACATAAAGAGAGACCTAAGACAACAACATAGCAAGGCAGCAACACATGACAACACAACATGGTAGCAACACAACATGGCATCAATGCATGACAACACAGCTTGGTAGAAACACAACATGGTAGCAACACAACATGGTAGCAACACAACATGGCAGCAACGCATGACAACACAGCTTGGTAGAAACACAACATGGTAGAAACACAACATGGTAGCAACACAACATGGCAGCAATGCATGACAACACAGCTTGGTAGAAACACAACATGGTAGCAACACAACATGGTAGCAACACAACATGGCAGCAACGCATGACAACACAGCTTGGTAGAAACACAACATGGTAGCAACACAACATGGCAGCAACGCGTGACAACACAGCTTGGTAGAAACACAACATGGTAGCAGCACAACATGGTAGCAGCACAACATGGTAGCAGCACAACATGGTAGCAGCACAACATGGTAGCAACACAATATGGTAGCAGCACAACATGGTAGCAACACAACATGGTAGCAGCACAACATGGTAGCAACACAAACATTATTGGGCACAGACAACAGAACAAAAGGCTAAGAAGGTAGAGACAACAATACATCACACAAAGCAGCCACACCCGTCAGTAATAATGTCCATGATGGAGTCTTTGAATGAAGAGGTGAAAGTGCCCAGTAAAAGGATACATTGACATTAGCTGATGGTGTTCTGGCTGCACAGTGAGGACGGGTTACCAGGTACTGGGCTGTGTGGTGGCTGGGCCAGTGGGGTTACCAGGTACTGGGCTGTGTGGTGGCTGGGCCAGTGGGGTTACCAGGTACTGGGCTGTGTGGTGGCTGGGCCAGTGGGGTTACCAGGTACTGGGCTGTGTGGCGGCTGGGCCAGTGGGGTTACCAGGTACTGGGCTGTGTGGTGGCTGGGCCAGTGGGGTTACCAGGTACTGGGCTGTGTGGTGGCTGGGCCAGTGGGGTTACCAGGTACTGGGCTGTGTGGTGGCTGGGCCAGTGGGGTTACCAGGTACTGGGCTGTGTGGTGGCTGGGCCAGTGGGGTTACCAGGTGCTGGGCTGTGTGGTGGCTGGGCCAGTGGGGTTACCAGGTGCTGGGCTGTGTGGTGGCTGGGCCAGTGGGGTTACCAGGTACTGGGCTGTGTGGCGGCTGGGCCAGTGGGGTTACCAGGTACTGGGCTGTGTGGCGGCTGGGCCAGTGGGGTTACCAGGTACTGGGCTGTGTGGCGGCTGGGCCAGTGGGGTTACCAGGTACTGGGCTGTGTGGCGGCTGGGCCAGTGGGGTTACCAGGTACTGGGCTGTGTGGCGGCTGGGCCAGTGGGGTTACCAGGTACTGGGCTGTGTGGCGGCTGGGCCAGTGGGGTTACCAGGTACTGGGCTGTGTGGCGGCTGGGCCAGTGGGGTTACCAGGTACTGGGCTGTGTGGCGGCTGGGCCAGTGGGGTTACCAGGTACTGGGCTGTGTGGCGGCTGGGCCAGTGGGGGCACTGGGCTGTGTGGCGGCTGGGCCACCAGGTACTGGGCTGTGTGGCGGCTGGGCCAGTGGGGTTACCAGGTACTGGGCTGTGTGGGCGGCTGGGCCAGTGGGGTTACCAGGGGGTTACCAGGTACTGGGCTGTGTGGCGGCTGGGCCAGTGGGGTTACCAGGTACTGGGCTGTGTGGCGGCTGGGCCAGTGGGGTTACCAGGTACTGGGCTGTGTGGTGGCTGGGCCAGTGGGGTTACCAGGTACTGGGCTGTGTGGTGGCTGGGCCAGTGGGGTTACCAGGTACTGGGCTGTGTGGTGGCTGGGCCAGTGGGGTTACCAGGTACTGGGCTGTGTGGTGGCTGGGCCAGTGGGGTTACCAGGTACTGGGCTGTGTGGTGGCTGGGCCAGTGGGGTTACCAGGTACTGGGCTGTGTGGTGGCTGGGCCAGTGGGGTTACCAGGTACTGGGCTGTGTGGTGGCTGGGCCAGTGGGGTTACCAGGTACTGGGCTGTGTGGTGGCTGGGCCAGTGTGTGGCGGCTGGGCCAGTGGGGTTACCAGGTACTGGGCTGTGTGGCGGCTGGGCCAGTGGGGTTACCATACAGGAGATTAATGGCGGCTGAAATTCACATTCACGTTATTGAATGGCGGTACTGGGCTTGTATTTTGAATGGATGGAGTTGAAATGGGATTGATCCCAACTCAGGAGTCAAACCAACTTCTGGTGATGATGGTTGTATTTTGAATAGATGGGAGTTGAAATGGGATTGATCCCAACTCAGGAGTCAAACCAACTTCTGGTGATGATGGTTGTATTTTGAATAGATGGAGTTGAAATGGGATTGATCCCAACTCTGGTGTCAAACCAACTTCTGGTGATGATGGTTGTATTTTGAATAGATGGAGTTGAAATGGGATTGATCCCAACTCTGGAGTCAAACTAACTTCTGGTGATGATGTTTGTATTTTTTAGGTCTATGAATTGTTGAACAAGGTGACATGCTAATAAATGAAATGGCAGTTGGAAAAAGTCCATCACCTGACATAAACATCACTCTATTATCCGAGCCTGTATGTAAACACAGCCTCTGTCAAGAGGTCTAAACGTTTATGGCACAGTAGGTAGGTAGGTAGGTAGGTAGGTAGGTAGGTAGGTAGGTAGGTAGTGTCGTGCGTATTGCCTGTTCAAACCCAACCCAACTATACCCTTATATCACCACAACACTAAAACACAAGCTGAGACCCAGGGGATCGGGTCCTACATGGAAAAGCCGAAACGTCATCTAAATTTAGCGACAACAACTTATCTGAAAGTCCAATAAAGTGCACATTGTTGATTGAAACATTGCAAAGCAACACGTAGCACCTGAACAGGCGCAGCCCGCCTAAAACCTTGTAGCATATTTAATTTTCCAACGGTCTTTCTTCTAACAGAACTGACAATATATATATATTTCCGTGTTCAAACAACGCTGTCCTGCACGCAGTAACAGACCTCTCTATATGCACCTGTCTGTAAAGAACGGCAGGCTGTCACCGGTAGACTATTCGCATACGGCCACATTTATTTAAAAGGAAGCAGACTCAATACTCACTTTAGTCTTTCTCCGGTAGATGATGGACTCGGGATGTAGTCTATCCTACAAAGTTGTCTGGGTAAACGTGACTCCACGAGATAGCGGGACGGGACAGGTAAACTGCTGAGGGTTGAACTATCCTTCCACCGGATGAAGCATCCTACCAAGGTATTTAAACCGGCCCGCTCCGCCCGTGGGAGGAGAGCAGCGCGCGCGGTTCCTCCTCGTCTCTATGGTGACCAAAATTTCACAGCAGCCAACGATTTGAGGTCCCAGTTTGCCTGTGCTGTCATTACCCTGGTACCAGTTTGTTTGTGCTGTCATTACCCTGGTACCAGTTTGTTTGTGCTGTCATTAACCTGGTACCAGTTTGTTTGTGCTGTCATTACCCTGGTACCAGTTTGTTTGTGCTGTCATTACCCTGGTACCAGTTTGTTTGTGCTGTCATTACCCTGGTACCAGTTTGTTTGTGCTGTCATTACCCTGGTACCAGTTTGTTTGTGATATCATTACCCTGGTACCAGTTTGTTTGTGCTGTCATTACCCTGGTACCAGTTTGTTTGTGCTGTCATTACCCTGGTCATTACCCTGGTACCAGTTTGTTTGTGCTGTCATTACCCTGGTACCAGTTTGTTTGTGTTATCATTACCCTGGTACCAGTTTGTTTGTGATATCATTACCCTGGTACCAGTTTGTTTGTGTTATCATTACCCTGGTACCAGTTTGTTTGTGTTATCATTACCCTGGTACCAGTTTGTTTGTGCTGTCATTACCCTGGTACCAGTTTGTTTGTGCTGTCATTACCCTGGTACCAGTTTGTTTGTGATATCATTACCCTGGTACCAGTTTGTTTGTGTTATCATTACCCTGGTACCAGTTTGTTTGTGATATCATTACCCTGGTACCAGTTTGTTTGTGCTGTCATTACCCTGGTACCAGTTTGTTTGTGCTGTCATTACCCTGGTACCAGTTTGTTTGTGCTGTCATTACCCTGGTACCAGTTTGTTTGTGCTGTCATTACCCTGGTACCAGTTTGTTTGTGCTGTCCCCTGGTACCAGTTTGTTTGTGCTGTCATTACCCTGGTACCAGTTTGTTTGTGCTGTCATTACCCTGGTACCAGTTTGTTTGTGCTGTCATTACCCTGGTACCAGTTTGTTTGTGCTGTCATTACCCTGGTACCAGTTTGTTTGTGCTGTCATTACCCTGGTACCAGTTTGTTTGTGCTGTCATTACCCTGGTACCAGTTTGTTTGTGCTGTCATTACCCTGGTACCAGTTTGTTTGTGCTGTCATTACCCTGGTACCAGTTTGTTTGTGCTGTCATTACCCTGGTACCAGTTTGTTTGTGCTGTCATTACCCTGGTACCAGTTTGTTTGTGCTGTCATTACCCTGGTACCAGTTTGTTTGTGCTGTCATTACCCTGGTACCAGTTTGTTTGTGCTGTCATTACCCTGGTACCAGTTTGTTTGTGCTGTCATTACCCTGGTACCAGTTTGTTTGTGCTGTCATTACCCTGGTACCAGTTTGTCTGTGCTGTCATTCCACTCCTTGGCATGACAAGGTTAGCGAGGACGCTGGCCTTCCACAGATGGGGACTTAGACCGATTCAATCCTACTGCCAGAGCACTTCTTTGGAATGAATTAAATAAAACGTGGATGTATTTTATGGAATAGCAAACCATGGTTACAACAAATGAAACATGTACAGGCCCATTCACCTTTTATCTAAATGACACCATTTGAAAGGAGAATGTTTACAATAGAGCCTAAGGATATGTTTTTTTGGTTCACCTAATTTTTGTGTTTATCTGTAGCCTAAATATTGTGCTCTCTCTTTCTCTTACTCTTTTTCCTTCCTTCCTTCCTTCCTTCCTTCCTTCCTTCCTTCCTTCCTTCCTTCCTTCCTTCCTTCCTTCCTTCCTTCCTTCCTTCCTTCCTTCCTTCCTTCTTCCTTCCTTCCTTCCTTCCTTCCTTCCTTCTCTGTCTCTCTCCTTCTCTCTCTCTCCCTCTCCGTCTCTCTGGACAGAGTTTGTGTGCTCAATGAGAAAGGATCAAGATATGTGGCATAATTAGAAATTACAGCCCATGGAAATGCATGGAAATGAACCAGCTTTGAGTCCCAAATGGCACCCTATTCCCTATATAGTGCACTGCTTTTGACCAGGGTGGTCAGGGCCCATATAGGGTGTCATTTGGGACACATATTATGTGTTTAATGCTTTCAATGCTATCTTGAAGATATTTTGCATTCTATTTACTCAGAGTCAATGGCCTACTTGGCTCAAGTGCATGTAAGGACATTGTGGAAACTAACTGTGGACTGAACCTTGTCTGTGTCATAATGCCTTATGATCTGGAACTCCGCTGTGTGTTACCATATAATCACATGTATAGAGAGGAGGAGGGGAGAGAGTTAGAGGGGGGGATAGAGAGGGGAGAGAGAGAGAAAGAGAGAGACGGGTAGAGAGAAAGAGAGGGAGAGAGTTAGAGGGGGGAGAGAGGGGAGAGAGAGATAAAGAGAGAGACGGGTAGAGAGAATGAGAGGGAGAGAGTTAGAGGGGGATAGAGAGGCAGAGAGAGATGAGAGAGAATGAGAGAGAATGAGGGGAGAGAGTTAGAGGGGGGATAGAGAGGGGGGAGAGAGAGAGAAGAGAGAGAGAGACGGGTAGAGAGAAAGAGGGAGAGAGAAAAAGAGGGGGGGCAGAGAGAGGGGAGAGAGAGATAAAGAGAGAGAAGGTAGAGAGAAAGAGGGGGAGAGGCATGTGTAACCGATGTGAAATGGCTAGCTAGTTAGCAGTGGTGCGCTCTAATAGCGTTTAAATCGGGTGACGTCATGCAGCTTTTGTGGAGTGATGGGTAATGATGCTTCGAGGGTGTCAGTTGTCTATATGCGCACAGGGTCCCTGGTTCGAGCCCGGGTTGGGGCGAGGGGACGGATGAAAGTTAAACTGTTACACATGGAGAGAGAGACCGTGAGAGAGAGTGATAAAGAGAGAGATACTGATGTATGTGTCGTTAGGGTACAGTTGAAGTCGGAAGTTTACATACATTTAGGTTGGAGTCATTAAAACTCGTTTTTCAACCACTCCACAAATGTCGTGTTAACAAACTATAGTTTTGGCAAGTCAGTTAGGACATCTACTTTGTGCATGACACAAGTCATTTTTCCAACAATTGTTTACAGACAGATTATTTCACTTATAATTCACTGCATCACAATTCCAGTGGGTCAGAAGTTTACATACACTAAGTTGACTGCCTTTAAACAGCCTGGAAAATTCCAGAAAATGATGTCATGGCTTTAGAAGCTTCTGATAGGCTAATTGACATCATTTGAGTCAATTGGAGGTGTATTTGTGGATGTATTTCAAGGCCTACCTTCAAACTCAGTGCCTCTTTGCTTGACATCATGGGAAAATCAAAATAAATAAATAAATATTTTTTGTAGACCTTCAAAAGTCTGATTCATCCTTGGAAGCAATTTCCAAACACCTGAAGGTACCACGCTCATCTGTACAAACAATAGTATGTAAGTATAAACACCATGGGACCACGCAGCCGTCGTACCGCTCAGGAAGGAGACGCGTTGTGTCTCCTAGAGATGAACATACTTTGGTGAGAAAAGTGCAAATCAATCCCAGAACAACAGCAAAGGACCTTGTGAAGATGCTGGAGGAAACAGGTACAAAAGTATCTACATCCACAGTAAAACGAGTCCAATATCGATATAACCTGAAAGGCCGCTCAGCAAGGAAGAAGCCACTGCTCCAAAACCGCCATAAAAAAAGACAGACTATGGTTTGCAACTGCACATGGGGGCAAAGATTGTACTTTTTGGAGAAATGTCCTCTGGTCTGATGAAACAAAAATAGAACTGTTAGGCCATAATGACCATCGTTATGTTTGGAGGAAAAAGGGGGAGGCTTGCAAGCCGAAGAACCTCATCCCAACCGTGAAGCACGGGGGTGGCAGCATCATGTTGTGGGGTGCTTTGCTGCAGGAAGTACTGGTGCACTTCACAAAATAGATGGCATCATGAAGATGGAAATTATGTGGATATATTAAAGCAAAATCTCAAGACATCAGTCAGGAAGTTGAAGCTTGGTCAAAAATGGGTCTTCCAAATGGACAATGACCCCAAGCATGCTTCCAAAGTTGTGGCAAAATGGCTTAAGGACAACAAAGTCAAGGTATTGGAGTGGCCATCACAAAGCCCTGACCTCAAGCCTATAGAAAATCTGTGGGCAGAACTGAAAAAGTTTTTGTGAGCAAGGAGGCCTACAAACCTGACTCATTACCCTATACACCCAACTAGGAGACAGGTATCATTACCCTATAGCCCCACTAGGAGACAGGTATCATTACCCTATACCCCCACTAGGAGACAGGTATCATTACCCTATACCCCCCACTAGGAGACAGGTATCGTTACCATATACCCCCACTAGGAGACAGGTATCGTTACCATATACCCCCACTAGGAGACAGGTATCATTACCATATACCCCCCACTAGGAGACAGGTATCATTACCCTATACCCCCCACTAGGAGACAAGTATCATTACCCTATACCCCCCACTAGGAGACAGGTATCATTACCCTATACCCCCACTAGGAGACAGGTATCATTACCCTATACCCCCCACTAGGAGACAGGTATCATTACCCTATACCCCCACTAGGAGACAGGTATCATTACCCTATAGCCCCACTAGGAGACAGGTATCATTACCATATACCCCCCACTAGGAGACAGGTATCATTACCATATACCCCCACTAGGAGACAGGTATCATTACCCTATACCCCCACTAGGAGACAGGTATCAATTACCCTATACCCCCCACTAGGAGACAGGTATCATTACCCTATACCCCCACTAGGAGACAGGTATCATTACCCTATACCCCCACTAGGAGACAGGTATCATTACCCTATACACCCAACTAGGAGACAGGTATCATTACCCTATACCCCCACTAGGAGACAGGTATCATTACCCTATACCCCCACTAGGAGACAGGTATCATTACCATATACCCCCACTAGGAGACAGGTATCATTACCATATACCCCCACTAGGAGACAGTTATCATTACCATATACAGGCCTAGGAGACAGTGGGGAGCTATTTATCAACACCACTTGTGGCTCTCTAGGCCTAGGACTAAGCTATATCAACATGGTATCTCTCTGTAGCTCTCCAGGCCTAGGACTAAGCTATATCAACATGGTATCTCTCTGTAGCTCTCCAGGCCTAGGACTAAGCTATATCAACATGGTATCTCTCTGTAGCTCTCCAGGCCTAGGACTAAGCTATATCAACATGGTATCTCTCTGTAGCTCTCCAGGCCTAGGACTAAGCTATATCAACATGGTATCTCTCTGTAGCTCTCCAGGCCTAGGACTAAGCTATATCAACATGGTATCTCTCTGTAGCTCTCCAGGCCTAGGACTAAGCTATATCAACATGGTATCTCTCTAGCTCTCCAGGCCTAGGACTAAGCTATATCAACATGGTATCTCTCTGTAGCTCTCCAGGCCTAGGACTAAGCTATATCAACATGGTATCTCTCTGTAGCTCTCCAGGCCTAGGACTAAGCTATATCAACATGGTATCTCTCTAGCTCTCCAGGCCTAGGACTAAGCTATATCAACATGGTATCTCTCTGTAGCTCTCCAGGCCTAGGACTAAGCTATATCAACATGGTATCTCTCTGTAGCTCTCCAGGCCTAGTGCCACACGGTATCTCTCTGTAGCTCTCCAGGCCTAGGAATAAGCTATATCAACATGGTATCTCTCTGTAGCTCTCCAGGCCTAGTGCCACACAGTATCTCTCTGTAGCTCTCCAGGCCTAGGAATAAGCTATATCAACATGGTATCTCTCTGTAGCTCTCCAGGCCTAGTATATATCACATGGTATCTCTCTGTAGCTCTCCAGGCCTAGGAATAAGCTATATCAACATGGTATCTCTCTGTAGCTCTCCAGGCCTAGTGCCACACAGTATCTCTCTGCAGCTCTCCAGGCCTAGGAATAAGCTATATCAACATGGTATCTCTCTGTAGCTCTCCAGGCCTAGTGCCACACGGTATCTCTCTGTAGCTCTCCAGGCCTAGTGCCACACGGTATCTCTCTGTAGCTCTCCAGGCCTAGTGCCACACGGTATCTCTCTGTAGCTCTCCAGGCCTAGTGCCACACGGTATCTCTCTGTAGCTCTCCAGGCCTAGTGCCACACGGTATCTCTCTGTATAGGCCTTGCCACACGGTATCTCTCTGTAGCTCTCCAGGCCTAGTGCCACACGGTATCAAGCTCTCCAGGCCTAGTGCCACTAAGCTCTCCAGGCCTAGTGCCAACTGTATGTAGCTCTCCAGGCCTAGTGCCACATGGCTCTGTAGCTCTCCAGGCCTAGTGCCACACGGTAAAACTCCAGGCCTAGTGCCACATGGTATCTCTCTGTAGCTCTCCAGGCCTAGTGCCACACGGTATCTCTCCAGGCCTAGGACTAAGCTCTCCAGGCCTAGTGCCAAAATCAGGCCTAAAAATCTCTGTAGCTCTCCAGGCCTAGTGCCACACGGTATCTCTGTAGCTCTCCAGGCCTAGTGCAACATGGTATCTCTCTGTTCTCCAGGCCTAGAAATGTCTCTCTGTAGCTCTCCAGGCCTAGGAATAAGCTATATCAACATGGTATCTCTCTGTAGCTCTCCAGGCCTATGCCACTCTCTCTGTAGCTCTCCAGGCCTAGTGCCACAGGTATCTCTCTGTAGCTCTCAGGCCTAGTGCCAATGGTATCTCTCTGTAGCTCTCCAGGCCTAGTGCCACCGGTATCTCTCTGGCAGCTCTCCAGGCCTAGTGCCACACGGTGTAGCTCTCCAGGCCTAGTGCCACATGGTATCTCTGTAGCTCTCCAGGCCTAGTGGCACACGGTATAGAGCTCTCCAGGCCTAGGAATAAGCTATATCAACATGGTATCTCTCTGTAGCTCTCCAGGCCTAGTGCCACAGGAAATCTCTCAGTATTCTTCAGGCCTAGTGCCACACGGTATCTCTCTGTAGCTCTCCAGGCCTAGTGCCAGGTATCCTAGCTCTCCAGGCCTAGTGCCACACGGTATCTCTCTGTAGCTCTCAGGCCTCCACATGGTATCTCTCTGTAGCTCTCCAGGCCTAGTGCCACACGGTATCTCTCCAGGCCTAGTGCCACACGGTATCTCTCTGTAGCTCTCCAGGCCTAGTGCAACGGTATGGCTCTCAGGCCTAGTGCCACACGGTATCTCTCTGTAGCTCTCCAGGCCTAGTGCCACAAAGTATCTCTCTGTAGCTCCCCAGGCCTAGGAATAAGCTATATCACCATGGTATCTCTCTGTAGCTCTCCAGGCCTAGTACCACATGGTAAGGCCTAAATAAGCTATATCAACATGGTATCTCTCTGTAGCTCTCCAGGCCTAGTGCCAGGAGCTGGCCTAGGAATAAGCTATATCAACATGGTATCTCTCTGTAGCTCTCTAGGCCTAGTACCACATGGTATCTCAGCTCTCCAGGCCTAGGAATAAGCTATATCAACATGGTATCTCTCTGTAGCTCTCCAGGCCTAGTGCCACACGGTATCTTCTGTAGCTCTCCAGGCCTAGTGCCACACGGTATCTCTCTGTAGCTCTCCAGGCCTAGTGCCACATGGTATCTCTCTGTAGCTCTCCAGGCCTAGTGCCACACGGTATCTCTCTGTAGCTCTCCAGGCCTAGTGCCACACGGTATCTCTCTGTAGCTCTCCAGGCCTAGTGCCACACGGTATCTCTCTGTAGCTCTCCAGGCCTAGTGGCACACGGTATCTCTCTGTAGCTCTCCAGGCCTAGGAATAAGCTATATCAACATGGTATCTCTCTGTAGCTCTCCAGGCCTAGTGCCACAGGAAATCTCTCAGTAGCTCTTCAGGCCTAGTGCCACACGGTATCTCTCTGTAGCTCTCCAGGCCTAGTGCCACAGGTATCTCTCTGTAGCTCTCCAGGCCTAGAGCCACACGGTATCTCTCTGTAGCTCTCCAGGCCTAGTGCCACACGGTATCTCTCTGTAGCTCTCCAGGCCTAGTGCCACACGGTATCTCTGTAGCTCTCCAGGCCTAGTGCCACACGGTATCTCTCTGTAGCTCTCAGGCCTAGTGCCACACGGTATCTCTCTGTAGCTCTCCAGGCCTAGTGCCACACGGTATCTCTCTGTAGCTCTCCAGGCCTAGTGCCACACGGTATCTCTCTGTAGCTCTCCAGGCCTAGTGCCACACGGTATCTCTCTGTACTCTCCAGGCCTAGTGCCACAGGTATCTCTCTGTAGCTCTCCAGGCCTAGGAATAAGCTATATCAACATGGTATCTCCCACTAGCTCTCCAGGCCTAGTGCCACACGGTATCTCTCTGTAGCTCCCCAGGCCTAGGAATAAGCTATATCAACATGGTATCTCTCTGTAGCTCTCCAGGCCTAGTACCACATGGTATCTCTCTGTAGCTCTCCAGGCCTAGGAATAAGCTATATCAACATGGTATCTCTCTGTAGCTCTCCAGGCCTAGTGCCACACGGTATCTCTCTGTAGCTCTCCAGGCCTAGTGCCACACGGTATCTCTAGCTCCAGGCCTAGTGCCACATGGTATCTCTCAGGTAGCTCTCCAGGCCTAGTGCCACACGGTATCTCTCTGTAGCTCTCAGGCCTAGTGCCACACGGTATCTCTCTGTAGCTCTCCAGGCCTAGTGCCACACGGTATCTCTCTGTAGCTCTCCAGGCCTAGTGGCACACGGTATCTCTCTGTAGCTCTCCAGGCCTAGGAATAAGCTATATCAACATGGTATCTCTCTGTAGCTTCCAGGCCTAGTGCCACAGGAAATCTCTCAGTAGCTCTTCAGGCCTAGTGCCACACGGTATCTCTCTGTAGCTCTCCAGGCCTAGTGCCAGGTATCTCTCTGTAGCTCTCCAGGCCTAGAGCCACACGGTATCTCTCTGTAGCTCTCAGGCCTAGTGCCACACGGTATCTCTCTGTAGCTCTCCAGGCCTAGTGCCACACGGTATCTCTCTGTAGCTCTCCAGGCCTAGTGCCACACGGTATCTCCTGTAGCTCTCCAGGCCTAGTGCCACACGGTATCTCTCTGTAGCTCTCCAGGCCTAGTGCCACAGGTATCTCTCTGTAGCTCTCCAGGCCTAGTGCCACACGGTATCTCTCTGTAGCTCTCCAGGCCTAGTGCCACACGGTATCTCTCTGTAGCTCTCCAGGCCTAGTGCCAGCTCTGTAGCTCTCCAGGCCTAGTGCCACATGGTATCTCTCTGTAGCTCTCCAGGCCTAGTGCCACACGGTATCTCTCTGTAGCTCTCCAGGCCTAACACGGTATCTCTCTGTAGCTCTCCAGGCCTAGTGCCACATGGTATCTCTCTGTAGCTCTCCAGGCCTAGTGCCACACTGTATCTCTCTGTAGCTCTCCAGGCCTAGTGCCACACGGTATCTCTCTGTAGCTCTCCAGGCCTAGTGCCACACGGTATCTCTCTGTAGCTCTCCAGGCCTAGTGCCACACGGTATCTCTCTGTAGCTCTCCAGGCCTAGTGCCACACGGTATCTCTCTGTAGCTCTCCAGGCCTAGTGCCACACGGTATCTCTCTGTAGCTCTCCAGGCCTAGTGCCACACGGTATCTCTCTGTAGCTCTCCAGGCCTAGTGCCACACGGTATCTCTCTGTAGCTCTCCAGGCCTAGTGCCACACGGTATCTGTCTGTAGCTCTCCAGGCCTAGTGCCACACGGTATCTCTCTGTATGGTTATTCAAATGATCAAACTGACCCAAGGGAAAAAGGACCATATAAGGATGAGACAGCAGTGGGTATGTTTGCATCCCAAATGGCACCATTTTCCCTACACAGTGCACTACTTTTGACCAGAGTAGTGCACTGTGTAAGGAATACGGTGCCATTAGGGACACATACAATGCCTTGTATGGATGAGACAGCAGCCAGGATGTGGGGGTGAACTACAGTGCCTTCAGAAAGTATTCCCTCACTTTGATGTTTTTCATATTTTGTTGTGTTATAAAGTCATATTAAAATGGGTTAAATTGTAATTTTGCTTGTCAACGATTTACACAAAATAATCGGTAATTTCAAACATTTTTATATTTTTATATTTTATTCATGGAAAATAAAACGGTAATATATCCTAATTAGATAAATATTCAACCTCCTGAGTGAATACATGTTAGAATCACCTTCTGGGTGAGTCTCTAAGAGCTGTGAGTCTTTCTGGGTGAGTCTCTAAGAGCTGGGAGTCTTTCTGGTGAGTCTCTAAGAGCTGTAAGTCCTTCTGGGTGAGTCTCTAAGAGCTGTGAGTCTTTCTGGGTGAGTCTCTAAGAGCTGTGAGTCTTTCTGGGTGAGTCTCTAAGAGCTGGGAGTCTTTCTGGTGAGTCTCTAAGAGCTGTAAGTCCTTCTGGGTGAGTCTCTAAGAGCTGTGAGTCTTTCTGGGTGAGTCTCTAAGAGCTGGGAGTCTTTCTGGTGAGTCTCTAAGAGCTGTAAGTCCTTCTGGGTGAGTCTCTAAGAGCTGTGAGTCTTTCTGGGTGAGTCTCTAAGAGCTGGGAGTCTTTCTGGTGAGTCTCTAAGAGCTGTAAGTCCTTCTGGGTGAGTCTCTAAGAGCTGTGCGTCTTTCTGGGTGAGTCTCTAAGAGCTGTGAGTATTTCTGGGTGAGTCTCTAAGAGCTGTGAGTCTTTTTGGGTGAGTCTCTAAGAGCTGTGAGTATTTCTGGGTGAGTCTCTAAGAGCTGTGAGTATTTCTGGGTGAGTCTAAGAGCTGTGAGTATTTCTGGGTGAGTCTCTAAGAGCTGTGAGTATTTCTGGGTGAGTCTCTAAGAGCTGTGAGTCCTTCTGGGTGAGTCTCTAAGAGCTGTGAGTATTTCTGGGTGAGTCTAAGAGCTGTGAGTCCTTCTGGGTGAGTCTCTAAGAGCTGTGAGTATTTCTGGTGAGTCTCTAAGAGCTGTGAGTCCTTCTGGGTGAGTCTCTAAGTGCTGTGAGTCCTTCTGGGTGAGTCTCTAAGAGCTGGGAGTATTTCTGGGTGAGTCTCTAAGAGCTGTGAGTCCTTCTGGGCGAGTCTCTAAGAGCTGGGAGTATTTCTGGGTGAGTCTCTCAGAGCTGGGAGTATTTCTGGGTGAGTCTCTCAGAGCTGGGAGTCCTTCTGGGTGAGTCTCTCAGAGCTGGGAGTATTTCTGGGTGAGTCTCTCAGAGCTGGGAGTCATTCTGGGTGAGTCTCTAAGAGCTGTGACTCATTTATGTTAGTATTGTGGAGTAACTACAATATTGTTTGTCCATCCTCAGTTTTCTCCGATCGCAGGCATTAAACTCTGTAACTGTTTTCAGTCACCATTAGCTTCATGAGCGGTTTCCTCCCTGAGCGGTTTCCTTCCTGAGCGGTTTCCTCCCTGAGCGGTTTCCTCCCTGAGCGGTTTCCTTCCTGAGCGGTTTCCTCCCTGAGCGGTTTCCTCCCTGAGCTGTTTCCTTCCTCTCTGGCAACTGAGTTAGGAAGGGCGCCTGTATCTTTGTAGTGACTGGGTGTATTGATACACCATCCAAAGTGGAAGTAATAACTGCACCATGCTGAAAGGGAATATATTTTTTTCATTCCCATCTACCAATAGTTGCCGTTCTTTGCTGGGCATTGGAAAACCTCCCTCTTATTTGTGGTTGAATCTGTGCTTGAAATTTACTGCTCGACTGAGGGACCGTACAGATAATTATATGTGTAGAGTAAAGAGGTGGGGTAGTCATTTCAAAATGATCTTAAACACTATTATTGCAGTCAGAGTGAGTCCATGCAACTTATTATGTGACTTGTTAAGCACATTGTTACTCCTGAACTTATTTCAGCGTTTCCATAACAAAGGAGTTGAATACTTATTGCTTCAAGACATTTCAGCTTTTCATTTTTAAATTATTTTTGTAAAAAATGTCTTCATTCATAATTCCATTATGGGATACTGTGTGTAGATCAGTGACACAATCCATTTTGAATTCAGGCTGTAACACAACATAATATGGATAAAGTCAAGGGGTGTGACTACTTTCTGAGGGCCCCTGTTGATACACTGTTGTTACACACACACCTCATTCCCTATATAGTGCACTACTTTTGACCAGGACCCATAGGGAAAAGTGTGCTATTTGCACGTTATTGTAAGTGACTGTTCCACTGGATGTCATAAGGTGAATGCACCAATTTGTAAGTCGCTCTGGATAAGAGCGTCTGCTAAATGACTTAAATGTAAATGTAAATGTAAATGTTATTCCTAGAGGTTGTGTTATTCATGCACACCAGCGGTGGCCCCCACAGAGTCAAATAACATGTGACACACACACACACACACACACACACACACACACACACACACACACACACACACACACACACACACACACACACACACACACACACACACACACACACACACACACACACACACACACACACCAGCTAAACCAGAGATGTAGTTACAGCGCCCCCTAGCGGTAACCTTCTATCTTGTTTACAGGAGCGCCAACAGAAGTGCGCTTATGAAACCAAAGCAAAGCGGTAGCGCCGTTAACCCGAATTATCAGAGGAGAACTGGATCAACCGCGAATGGGTTTGGACAAGTTCTGCAGTGCGGACGGTTCCGACCCGTTTTGGGTAAGTGCCACCTCTCCTGCTGTTGTTTTTACCAGCTTGTTGTTAGCGGCTTTGCTTGTAAAATGACGGTGTCCGCCTGAACTAAAAGCATGGTAATATATCACACAACGTTTTACTGTCCTGTCTTTGGTAACACTGGTGTTAGCTAACAGTGGCTAGCTAGGCTAGCAAAGGCCGTCGGTTAATTATGCCGGTTGACTTGAGCTAACTAGCTAAGCTTCATTTCATTAATAACGTGTGAAATAGAGAGGTTGAAATAACGTGGTAGTGCATTTAAAAAAAAGAAGATATATATCACTATCAATAAAAGTGGACAATTCGTTTTTATTGTGAAGTTGTGTCTCGCTAGCTTAACAGCTTTCAGTGATTTTTTTAAAAACACCATTGATTCCTATTATGTTAGCTAACCTGCTAGCTAAAACTCACTCTAGTCTAACAACTTTAACGTGAGACTCACACGACCTCCTCTGCTCTGTTGATGATAGAGCAAAGTGTTTCTATTAAATGTTCACTAGGTAACTTTCCTGACATAACACCCAGGTATGATGGCAAGCCTGTCTTGCTATCAAGGTCCACAACACAAGAACACTTACAGCAAGCCTGTCAGCTGTTGCAAGATGACATCGTTTGTTTAAACCTGTACACACACCATCTACTGCGAGTAGCAGCAACATAGAGAGGACATTATTATTACATTAGCTAGATAGAACCCCCCAAAAAAAAACAACTAACTAGAAACCTAAACCTGTGGAATCCAACCAAACTTGTTATGGCACTGAACTAGAAGATTAACTGGGCCAGTCAGTTAAAGAACAAACTCTTATTTACAATGACGGCCTCCCCCCGGAGCCAAACCCTAACGATGCTGGACAAATTGTGCGCCTCCCTATGGGACTCCCAATCACGGCCGGTTATGATACAGCCCGGGATCAAACCAGGGTCTGTAGTGACGCCTCTAGCACTGAGATGCAGTGCCTTAGATCGCTCCCCCACTCGGGAGCCCAAAAGACTTACACATGTTTGAAGTGACACATGTCATGTAGATAGATTCTATCTATGTGCGGTCATAACATGCAGTCTACTGCCTCGTAAGTCAACTGTCAGCTGGCCTGGACAGATAGGCCATGATGAGGAAAGCCCTAAGGAATTTAGTGTTAGAGGTCCATTTGCCCAAATGTTAATAACAGGGTGTAGGTTTAATCAGTGTTAGGCCTAGTCTCGCTAAGCAGGCGGGTTGCCCTGCCTTCCACAATGTTCCAGCTGCTGTTCTAGGTTTGGGATTTCAGAGACTGTTAGGCCTAGTCTCGCTAAGCAGACGGGTTGCCTTGCCTTCCACAACGTTCCAGCTGCTGTTCTAGGTTTGGGATTTCAGACACTGTTAGGCCTAGTCTCGCTAAGCAGACGGGTTGCCCTGCCTTCCACAACGTTCCAGCTGCTGTTCTAGGTTTGGGATTTCAGACACTGTTAGGCCTAGTCTCGCTAAGCAGACGGGTTGCCCTGCCTTCCACAACGTTCCAGCTGCTGTTCTAGGTTTGGGATTTCAGACACTGTTAGGCCTAGTCTCGCTAAGCAGACGGGTTGCCCTGCCTTCCACAATGTTCCAGCTGCTGTTCTAGGTTTGGGATTTCAGACACTGTTAGGCCTAGTCTCGCTAAGCAGACGGGTTGCCTGCCTTCCACAATGTTCCAGCTGCTGTTCTAGGTTTGGGATTTCAGAGACTGTTAGGCCTAGTCTAGCTAAGCAGGCGGGTTGCCCTGCCTTCCACAATGTTCCAGCTGCTGTTCTAGGTTTGGGATTTCAGAGACTGTTAGGCCTAGTCTCGCTAAGCAGACGGGTTGCCCTGCCTTCCACAATGTTCCAGCTGCTGTTCTAGGTTTGGGATTTCAGACACTGTTAGGCCTAGTCTCGCTAAGCAGACGGGTTGCCCTGCCTTCCACAATGTTCCAGCTGCTGTTCTAGGTTTGGGATTTCAGACACTGTTAGGCCTAGTCTCGCTAAGCAGACGGGTTGCCCTGCCTTCCACAATGTTCCAGCTGCTGTTCTAGGTTTGGGATTTCAGAGACTGTTAGGCCTAGTCTAGCTAAGCAGGCGGGTTGCCCTGCCTTCCACAATGTTCCAGCTGCTGTTCTAGGTTTGGGATTTCAGAGACTGTTAGGCCTAGTCTCGCTAAGCAGACGGGTTGCCTTGCCTTCCACAACGTTCCAGCTGCTGTTCTAGGTTTGGGATTTCAGACACTGTTAGGCCTAGTCTCGCTAAGCAGACGGGTTGCCCTGCCTTCCACAACGTTCCAGCTGCTGTTCTAGGTTTGGGATTTCAGACACTGTTAGGCCTAGTCTCGCTAAGCAGACGGGTTGCCCTGCCTTCCACAACGTTCCAGCTGCTGTTCTAGGTTTGGGATTTCAGACACTGTTAGGCCTAGTCTCGCTAAGCAGACGGGTTGCCCTGCCTTCCACAACGTTCCAGCTGCTGTTCTAGGTTTGGGATTTCAGACACTGTTAGGCCTAATAACACACATTTGGTCAATAAGGTCTATGGCTTCCTGAGTTATGATAACATGCAATCTCATCACCCAGTCCCACAGCCCTTTGGAACCTGTTATGAGAGACCTGGTAGTGTGATTGTACACTTCTATATTCTGCAGGGCTTTGTTGTCTACTCACTGGCTCAGTTATTGAACCAAACAAATTCCACAGGGGTAAGGAGGGTTTGTCTTGAAGCCAAAGGGTATTGAGACAAGTGCTTTCCAAAATCACTGAACTGGTCACTGGTCATGAGTACCTTGGAGTTGCTTGTTCTTTAGCAGCCATGGTCAGACTGATTAAACAGTAGAGTTATTGAACATGCATACACAGTATGACTCAGGATTCAGGTAAAAATAGCTGTCATAACATGTGTCATAACATGTCTCAGTGATCTGTCAGTGTTGTCTCGGTGTTGTCTCAGTGTTGTGTTGTCTCAGTGTTGTCTCGTGTCAGTGTTGTCTCGTGTCAGTGTTGTCTCGTGTCAGTGTTGTCTCGTGTCAGTGTTGTCTCGTGTCAGTGTTGTCTCGTGTCAGTGTTGTCTCGTGTCAGTGTTGTCTCAGTGTTGTCTCGTGTCAGTGTTGTCTCGTGTCAGTGTTGTCTCGTGTCAGTGTTGTCTCGTGTCAGTGTTGTCTCGTGTCAGTGTTGTGTCAGTGTTGTCTCGTGTCAGTGTTGTCTCGTGTCAGTGTTGTGTCAGTGTTGTCTCGTGTCAGTGTTGTGTCAGTGTTGTCTCGTGTCAGTGTTGTCTCGTTTCAGTGTTGTCTCAGTGTTGTCTCGTGATTGTCTCAGTGTTGTCCCAGTGTTGTCTCGTGATTGTATTGTCTCAGTGTTGTCTCAGTGTTGTCTCGTGATCGTGTTGTTTCAGTGTTGTCTCGTGATCGTGTTGTTTCAGTGTTGTCTCGTGATTGTATTGTCTCAGTGTTATATCAGTGTTGTCTCGTGATTGTATTGTCTCAGTGTTATATCAGTGTTGTCTCGTGATTGTATTGTCTCAGTGTTATATCAGTGTTGTCTTGTGATTGTCTCAGTGTTATATCAGTGTTGTCTCGTGATTGTCTCAGTGTTATATCAGTGTTGTCTCGTGATTGTATTGTCTCAGTGTTATATCAGTGTTGTCTCGTGATTGTCTCAGTGTTATATCAGTGTTGTCTCGTGATTGTCTCAGTGTTATATCAGTGTTGTCTCGTGATTGTCTCAGTGTTATATCAGTGTTGTCTCGTGATTGTATTGTCTCAGTGTTATATCAGTGTTGTCTCGTGATTGTCTCAGTGTTATATCAGTGTTGTCTCGTGATTGTCTCAGTGTTATATCAGTGTTGTCTCGTGATTGTCTCAGTGTTATATCAGTGTTGTCTCGTGATTGGATTGTCTCAGTGTTATATCAGTGTTGTCTCGTGATTGGATTGTCTCAGTGTTATATCAGTGTTCTCTCGTGATTGTCTCAGTGTTATATCAGTGTTGTCTCGTGATTGTCTCAGTGTTATATCAGTGTTGTCTCGTGATTGGATTGTCTCAGTGTTATATCAGTGTTGTCTCGTGATTGGATTGTCTCAGTGTTATATCAGTGTTGTCTCGTGATTGTCTCAGTGTTATATCAGTGTTGTCTCGTGATTGTCTCAGTGTTATATCAGTGTTGTCTCGTGATTGTCTCAGTGTTATATCAGTGTTGTCTCGTGATTGTCTCAGTGTTATATCAGTGTTGTCTCGTGATTGTATTGTCTCAGTGTTGTCTCGTGATTGTATTGTCTCAGTGTTATATCAGTGTTGTCTCGTGATTGTCTCAGTGTTATATCAGTGTTGTCTCGTGATTGTCTCAGTGTTATATCAGTGTTGTCTCGTGATTGTCTCAGTGTTATATCAGTGTTGTCTCGTGATTGTATTGTCTCAGTGTTATATCAGTGTTGTCTCGTGATTGTCTCAGTGTTATATCAGTGTTGTCTCGTGATTGTATTGTCTCAGTGTTGTCTCGTGATTGTATTGTCTCAGTGTTATATCAGTGTTGTCTCGTGATTGTCTCAGTGTTATATCAGTGTTGTCTCGTGATTGTCTCAGTGTTATATCAGTGTTGTCTCGTGATTGTCTCAGTGTTATATCAGTGTTATAAATGCCTTATGAACTCAGGATTTTAGTAAAGTGTTATCAAACACTACAGCCAAAAGCGCCAGGCTTTAGGAAAGGAAGGAGAGAGGAAGGTGTGTCTGTGTGGCAGGCCTGATACCCTGCCTCCGGTTCCCTCCTCTCTGCCAAGGCAGGAATGTTTATGTGGGTTTTATTAGAAACACCTCAGTCACTGAGATGAAGAACAGACGCTGTGGTCACACACACACACACACACACACACACACACACACACACACACACACACACACACACACACACACACACACACACACACACACACACACACACACACACACACACACACACACACACACACACATACACACCTACACACAGACACACACACACACACACAGTGACTAAAAGAGTCTGTTTCCACACAAGGTGTAGTTATGTAGCCTAGTGTATGAATGTATTTGTCTCTGTAGCTCTACTAACATTAGGCCTTGTCATAATTCACTGTCTGAACACAGCAGTCTGAGGCTTTGTCCCATTGGGCACACTATTCCCTATATAGTGCACTACTTTTGACCCCAAATGTCACCCTGTTCCCTGTATAGTGCACTACATTTGACCCCCAATGGCACCCTATTCCCTGTATAGTGCACTACATTTGCCCAGGTCCCATACGGTGTCATTTATTAGCCTGCCCTGTCTGGTTGCCAGTCTCTCTCTTAGGTCACCATGTCCTTATCAACACTATGTTGAATGAGCTGCTGTGTCTCTCAGTCATCTGTCATTTAATCCCCCCCCCCCCTCCCTCCCCCTTAGGATTGGAACCGTACGTGGCACGTGGGAAACCCAGATCTGACCCAGTGCTTTCAGAACACAGTGCTGGTATGGGTCCCCTGTCTCTACCTCTGGGTCTGTGCCCCAATCTATTTCCTGTACCTCAAAAGCCACGACCGGGGCTACATATGCATGACCCACCTCAACAGAGCCAAAACCGTGAGTCCAGGGGGGGGGGGGGGGGGCTCTGTGTGTGTGTGTGTGTTTTTATAGGGAGAGTCTGGGGTGGTGGTGTGTGTACGTGTCCATGTTTTTCTGCATGTGTCTGTGTGATCTGTGTTTTCTGTGTTATCTGTGGCTGCCTGTCTCCACGGCTCTTACAATAAGATAAGACCAGCATCTCGGAGTCGCCTCTTCACTGTTGACGTTGAGACTGGTGTTTTGTGTTCTCTCTGAACAACCAGAGAAACATATATATCAAGCTAACTCTCTCTCTCTCTCTCTGAACTCTATATGAACAACCAGAGAAACATATATATCCAGCTAACTCTCTCTCTCTCTGAACAACCAGAGAAACATATATATCCAGCTAACTCTCTCTCTCTCTCTCTCTCTCTGAACAACCAGAGAAACATATATATCCAGCTAACTCTCTCTCTCTCTGAACAACCAGAGAAACATATATATCCAGCTAACTCTCTCTCTCTCTCTGAACAACCAGAGAAACATATATATCCAGCTAACACTCTCTCTCTCTCTCTCTGAACAACCAGAGAAACATATATATCCAGCTAACTCTCTCTCTCTCTCTCTCTGAACAACCAGAGAAACATATATATCCAGCTAACTCTCTCTCTCTCTCTCTCTCTCTCTCTCTGAACAACCAGAGAAACATATATATCCAGCTAACTCTCTCTCTCTCTCTCTCTCTCTCTCTCTGAACAACCAGAGAAACATATATATCCAGCTAACTCTCTCTCTCTCTCTCTCTGAACAACCAGAGAAACATATATATCCAGCTAACACTCTCTCTCTCTCTCTCTGAACAACCAGAGAAACATATATATCCAGCTAACTCTCTCTCTCTCTCTCTCTGAACAACCAGAGAAACATATATATCCAGCTAACTCTCTCTCTCTCTCTCTCTGAACAACCAGAGAAACATATATATCCAGCTAACTCTCTCTCTCTCTCTCTCTCTGAACAACCAGAGAAACATATATATCCAGCTAACTCTCTCTCTCTCTCTCTCTGAAACAACCAGAGAAACATATATATCCAGCTAACTCTCTCTCTCTCTCTCTCTCTGAACAACCAGAGAAACATATATATCAAGCTAACTCTCTCTCTCTCTCTCTCTCTCTGAACAACCAGAGAAACATATATATCAAGCTAACTCTCTCTCTCTCTCTCTGAACAACCAGAGAAACATATATATCCAGCTAACTCTCTCTCTCTCTGAACAACCAGAGAAACATATATATCCAGCTAACTCTCTCTCTCTCTCTGAACAACCAGAGAAACATATATATCAAGCTAACTCTCTCTCTCTCTCTCTCTCTGAACAACCAGAGAAACATATATATCAAGCTAACTCTCTCTCTCTCTCTCTCTCTCTCTGAACAACCAGAGAAACATATATATCAAGCTAACACTCTCTCTCTCTCTCTCTGAACAACCAGAGAAACATATATATCCAGCTAACTCTCTCTCTCTCTCTCTCTCTCTCTCTCTGCTAACTCTCTCTCTCTCTCTGAACAACCAGAGAAACATATATATCAAGCTAACACTCTCTCTCTCTCTCTCTCTCTCTGAACAACCAGAGAAACATATATATCAAGCTAACTCTCTCTCTCTCTCTCTCTCTCTCTCTCTCTCTCTGAACAACCAGAGAAACATATATATCAAGCTAACTCTCTCTCTCTCTCTCTGAACAACCAGAGAAACATATATATCAAGCTAACTCTCTCTCTCTCTCTCTCTCTCTGAACAACCAGAGAAACATATATATCAAGCTAACTCTCTCTCTCTCTCTCTGAACAACCAGAGAAACATATATATCAAGCTAACTCTCTCTCTCTCTCTCTCTCTGAACAACCAGAGAAACATATATATCAAGCTAACTCTCTCTCTCTCTCTCTCTCTGAACAACCAGAGAAACATATATATCAAGCTAACACTCTCTCTCTCTCTCTGAACAACCAGAGAAACATATATATCAAGCTAACACTCTCTCTCTCTCTCTCTGAACAACCAGAGAAACATATATATCAAGCTAACTCTCTCTCTCTCTCTCTGAACAACCAGAGAAACATATATATCCAGCTAACACTCTCTCTCTCTCTCTCTCTCTCTCTCTCTCTCTGAACAACCAGAGAAACATATATATCAAGCTAACACTCTCTCTCTCTCTCTCTCTCTCTGAACAACCAGAGAAACATATATATCAAGCTAACACTCTCTCTCTCTCTCTGAACAACCAGAGAAACATATATATCCAGCTAACACTCTCTCTCTCTCTCTGAACAACCAGAGAAACATATATATCAAGCTAACTCTCTCTCTCTCTCTCTCTCTGAACAACCAGAGAAACATATATATCAGCTAACTTCTCTCTCTCTCTCTCTCTGAACAACCAGAGAAACATATATATCCAGCTAACTCTCTCTCTCTCTCTCTCTCTCTGAACAACCAGAGAAACATATATATCCAGCTAACACTCTCTCTCTCTCTCTCTCTCTCTCTCTCTGAACAACCAGAGAAACATATATATCAAGCTAACACTCTCTCTCTCTCTCTCTCTCTCTGAACAACCAGAGAAACATCAAGCTCTGAACAACCAGAGAAACATATATATCAAGCTAACTCTCTCTCTCTCTCTCTCTCTCTCTCTCTCTGAACAACCAGAGAAACATATATATCCAGCTAACTCTCTCTCTCTCTCTCTGAACAACCAGAGAAACATATATATCAAGCTAACTCTCTCTCTCTCTCTCTCTCTCTCTCTCTCTCTCTCTCTCTCTCTCTGAACAACCAGAGAAACATATATATCAAGCTAACTCTCTCTCTCTCTCTCTCTCTCTGAACAACCAGAGAAACATATATATCCAGCTAACTCTCTCTCTCTCTCTCTCTCTCTCTCTCTCTGAACAACCAGAGAAACATATATATCAAGCTAACTCTCTCTCTCTCTCTCTCTCTGAACAACCAGAGAAACATATATATCCAGCTAACACTCTCTCTCTCTCTCTCTCTGAACAACCAGAGAAACATACAAGCTAACTCTCTCTCTCTCTCTCTCTCTGAACAACCAGAGAAACATATATATCAAGCTAACTCTCTCTCTCTCTCTCTCTCTCTCTCTCTGAACAACCAGAGAAACATATATATCAAGCTAACTCTCTCTCTCTCTCTCTCTCTCTCTCTCTGAACAACCAGAGAAACATATATATCAAGCTAACTCTCTCTCTCTCTCTCTCTGAACAACCAGAGAAACATATATATCAAGCTAACTCTCTCTCTCTCTCTCTCTCTCTCTCTCTGAACAACCAGAGAAACATATATATCAAGCTAACTCTCTCTCTCTCTCTCTCTCTCTCTCTCTCTGAACAACCAGAGAAACATATATATCAAGCTAACTCTCTCTCTCTCTCTCTCTCTCTCTCTCTCTCTCTGAACAACCAGAGAAACATATATATCAAGCTAACTCTCTCTCTCTCTCTCTCTGAACAACCAGAGAAACATATATATCAAGCTAACTCTCTCTCTCTCTCTCTCTCTCTCTCTGAACAACCAGAGAAACATATATCAAGCTAACTCTCTCTCTCTCTCTCTCTCTGAACAACCAGAGAAACATATATATCCAGCTAACTCTCTCTCTCTCTCTCTCTCTCTCTGAACAACCAGAGAAACATATATATCAAGCTAACTCTCTCTCTCTCTCTCTCTCTCTCTCTGAACAACCAGAGAAACATATATATCAAGCTAACTCTCTCTCTCTCTCTCTCTCTCTGAACAACAGAGAAACATATATATCAAGCTAACTCTCTCTCTCTCTCTCTCTCTCTCTCTGAACAACCAGAGAAACATATATATCCAGCTAACACTCTCTCTCTGAACAACCAGAGAAACATATATATCAAGCTAACTCTCTCTCTCTCTCTCTCTCTCAACCAGAGAAACATATATATCAAGCTAACTCTCTCTCTCTCTCTCTCTCTCTGAACAACCAGAGAAACATATATATCAAGCTAACTCTCTCTCTCTCTCTCTCTCTGAACTGAACAACCAGAGAAACATATATATCAAGCTAACTCTCTCTCTCTCTCTCTCTCTGAACAACCAGAGAAACATATATATCAAGCTAACACTCTCTCTCTCTCTCTCTCTCTCTCTGAACAACCAGAGAAACATATATATCAAGCTAACTCTCTCTCTCTCTCTCTCTCTCTCTCTGAACAACCAGAGAAACATATATATCAAGCTAACTCTCTCTCTCTCTCTCTCTCTCTCTCTGAACAACCAGAGAAACATATATATCAAGCTAACTCTCTCTCTCTCTCTCTCTCTGAACAACCAGAGAAACATATATATCAAGCTAACTCTCTCTCTCTCTCTCTCTCTGAACAACCAGAGAAACATATATATCAAGCTAACACTCTCTCTCTCTCTCTCTCTCTGAACAACCAGAGAAACATATATATCAAGCTAACTCTCTCTCTCTCTCTCCTCTCTCTCTGAACAACCAGAGAAACATATATATCAAGCTAACTCTCTCTCTCTCTCTCTCTCTCTCTCTGAACAACCAGAGAAACATATATATCAAGCTAACTCTCTCTCTCTCTCTCTCTCTCTCTCTGAACAACCAGAGAAACATATATATCCAGCTAACTCTCTCTCTCAACCTCTCTCTCTCTCTGAACAACCAGAGAAACATATATATCAAGCTAACTCTCTCTCTCTCTCTCTCTCTCTCTGAACAACCAGAGAAACATATATATCAGCTAACTCTCTCTCTCTCTCTCTCTCTCTCTCTGAACAACCAGAGAAACATATATATCAAGCTAACTCTCTCTCTCTCTCTCTCTCTCTCTGAACAACCAGAGAAACATATATATCAAGCTAACTCTCTCTCTCTCTCTCTCTGAACAACCAGAGAAACATATATATCAAGCTAACTCTCTCTGAACAACCAGAGAAACATATATATCAAGCTAACTCTCTCTCTCTCTCTCTCTCTCTCTCTCTCTCTCTCTGAACAACCAGAGAAACATATATATCAAGCTAACTCTCTCTCTCTCTCTCTGAACAACCAGAGAAACATATATATCAAGCTCTCTCTCTCTCTCTCTGAACAACCAGAGAAACATATATATCAAGCTAACTCTCTCTCTCTCTCTCTCTCTCATATATATCAAGCTAACTCTCTCTCTCTCTGAACAACCAGAGAAACATATATATCAGCTAACACTCTCTCTCTCTCTGAACAACCAGAGAAACATATATATCAAGCTAACACTCTCTCTCTCTCTCTCTGAACAACCAGAGAAACATATATATCAAGCTAACACTCTCTCTCTCTCTCTCTCTCTCTCTGAACAACCAGAGAAACATATATATCAAGCTAACTCTCTCTCTCTCTCTCTCAACTCTCTAACTCTCTCTCTCTCTCTCTGAACAACCAGAGAAACATATATATCAAGCTAACTCTCTCTCTCTCTCTCTCTCTCTGAACAACCAGAGAAACATATATATCAAGCTAACTCTCTCTCTCTCTCTCTCTCTGAACAACCAGAGAAACATATATATCAAGCTAACACTCTCTCTCTCTCTCTCTCTCTGAACAACCAGAGAAACATATATATCAAGCTAACTCTCTCTCTCTCTCTCTCTCTCTGAACAACCAGAGAAACATATATATCAAGCTAACTCTCTCTCTCTCTCTCTCTCTCTGAACAACCAGAGAAACATATATATCAAGCTAACTCTCTCTCTCTCTCTCTCTCTCTCTGAACAACCAGAGAAACATATATATCAAGCTAACTCTCTCTCTCTCTCTCTCTCTCTCTCTGAACAACCAGAGAAACATATATATCAAGCTAACTCTCTCTCTCTCTCTCTCTCTCTCTCTGAACAACCAGAGAAACATATATATCAAGCTAACTCTCTCTCTCTCTCTCTCTCTCTCTGAACAACCAGAGAAACATATATATCAAGCTAACTCTCTCTCTCTCTCTCTCTGAACAACCAGAGAAACATATATATCAAGCTAACTCTCTCTCTCTCTCTCTCTCTCTGAACAACCAGAGAAACATATATATCAAGCTAACTCTCTCTCTCTCTCTCTCTCTCTCTGAACAACCAGAGAAACATATATATCAAGCTAACTCTCTCTCTCTCTCTCTCTCTCTCTCTCTGAACAACCAGAGAAACATATATATCAAGCTAACTCTCTCTCTCTCTCTCTCTCTCTGAACAACCAGAGAAACATATATATCAAGCTAACTCTCTCTCTCTCTCTCTCTCTCTGAACAACCAGAGAAACATATATATCAAGCTAACTCTCTCTCTCTCTCTCTCTCTCTCTGAACAACCAGAGAAACATATATATCAAGCTAACTCTCTCTCTCTCTCTCTCTCTCTCTCTGAACAACCAGAGAAACATATATATCAAGCTAACTCTCTCTCTCTCTCTCTCTCTCTCTCTCTGAACAACCAGAGAAACATATATATCAAGCTAACTCTCTCTCTCTCTCTCTCTGAACAACCAGAGAAACATATATATCTCTCTCTCTCTCTCTCTCTCTCTCTCTCTCTCTGAACAACCAGAGAAACATATATATCAAGCTAACTCTCTCTCTCTCTCTCTCTCTCTCTCTGAACAACCAGAGAAACATATATATCAAGCTAACTCTCTCTCTCTCTCTCTCTCTCTCTCTGAACAACCAGAGAAACATATATATCAAGCTAACACTCTCTCTCTCTCTCTCTCTCTCTCTCTGAACAACCAGAGAAACATATATATCAAGCTAACTCTCTCTCTCTCAACCAGAGAAACATATATATCTAACTCTCTCTCTCTCTCTCTCTCTCTCTCTGAACAACCAGAGAAACATATATATCAAGCTAACTCTCTCTCTCTCTCTCTCTCTCTGAACAACCAGAGAAACATATATATCAAGCTAACTCTCTCTCTCTCTCTCTCTCTCTCTGAACAACCAGAGAAACATATATATCAAGCTAACTCTCTCTCTCTCTCTCTCTCTCTCTGAACAACCAGAGAAACATATATATCAAGCTAACTCTCTCTCTCTCTCTCTCTCTGAACAACCAGAGAAACATATATATCAAGCTAACTCTCTCTCTCTCTCTCTCTCTCTGAACAACCAGAGAAACATATATATCAAGCTAACTCTCTCTCTCTCTCTCTGAACAACCAGAGAAACATATATATCAAGCTAACTCTCTCTCTCTCTCTCTCTCTCTCTCTCTCTGAACAACCAGAGAAACATATATATCAAGCTAACTCTCTCTCTCTCTCTCTCTCTCTCTCTCTCTGAACAACCAGAGAAACATATATATCAAGCTAACTCTCTCTCTCTCTCTCTCTCTCTCTGAACAACCAGAGAAACATATATATCCAGCTAACTCTCTCTCTCTCTCTCTCTCTCTGAACAACCAGAGAAACATATATATCAAGCTAACACTCTCTCTCTCTCTCTCTCTCTCTGAACAACCAGAGAAACATATATATCAAGCTAACTCTCTCTCTCTCTCTCTCTCTGAACAACCAGAGAAACATATATATCAAGCTAACTCTCTCTCTCTCTCTCTCTCTCTCTCTCTCTCTCTCTGAACAACCAGAGAAACATATATATCAAGCTAACTCTCTCTCTCTCTCTCTCTCTCTCTCTCTGAACAACCAGAGAAACATATATATCAAGCTAACTCTCTCTCTCTCTCTCTCTCTCTCTCTCTGAACAACCAGAGAAACATATATATCAAGCTAACTCTCTCTCTCTCTCTCTCTCTCTCTGAACAACCAGAGAAACATATATATCAAGCTAACTCTCTCTCTCTCTCTCTCTCTCTCTCTCTCTCTGAACAACCAGAGAAACATATATATCAAGCTAACTCTCTCTCTCTCTCTCTCTCTCTCTCTCTGAACAACCAGAGAAACATATATATCAAGCTAACACTCTCTCTCTCTCTCTCTCTCTCTCTGAACAACCAGAGAAACATATATATCAAGCTCTGAACAACCAGAGAAACATATATATCAAGCTAACTCTCTCTCTCTCTCTCTCTCTCTCTCTCTCTCTGAACAACCAGAGAAACATATATATCAAGCTAACTCTCTCTCTCTCTCTCTGAACAACCAGAGAAACATATATATCAAGCTCTCTCTCTGAACAACCAGAGAAACATATATATCAGCTAACACTCTCTCTCTCTCTCTCTCTCTCTCTCTCTGAACAACCAGAGAAACATATATATCAAGCTAACTCTCTCTCTCTCTCTCTCTCTCTCTGAACAACCAGAGAAACATATATATCAAGCTAACACTCTCTCTCTCTCTCTCTCTCTCTGAACAACCAGAGAAACATATATATCAAGCTAACACTCTCTCTCTCTCTCTCTCTCTCTCTCTGAACAACCAGAGAAACATATATAGCAAGCTAACACTCTCTCTCTCTCTCTCTCTGAACAACCAGAGAAACATATATATCAAGCTAACTCTCTCTCTCTCTCTCTGAACAACCAGAGAAACATATATATCAAGCTAACACTCTCTCTCTCTCTCTCTCTCTCTGAACAACCAGAGAAACATATATATCAAGCTAACTCTCTCTCTCTCTCTCTCTCTCTCTCTGAACAACCAGAGAAACATATATATCAAGCTAACTCTCTCTCTCTCTCTCTCTGAACAACCAGAGAAACATATATATCCAGCTAACACTCTCTCTCTCTGAACAACCAGAGAAACATATATATCAAGCTAACTCTCTCTCTCTCTCTCTCTCTCTCTCTGAACAACCAGAGAAACATATATATCAAGCTAACTCTCTCTCTCTCTCTCTCTGAACAACCAGAGAAACATATATATCAAGCTAACTCTCTCTCTCTCTCTCTCTCTCTGAACAACCAGAGAAACATATATATCAAGCTAACACTCTCTCTCTCTCTCTCTCTCTCTCTCTGAACAACCAGAGAAACATATATATCAAGCTAACACTCTCTCTCTCTCTCTCTCTCTCTGAACAACCAGAGAAACATATATATCAAGCTAACACTCTCTCTCTCTCTCTGAACAACCAGAGAAACATATATATCAAGCTAACTCTCTCTCTCTCTCTCTCTCTCTGAACAACCAGAGAAACATATATATCAAGCTAACTCTCTCTCTCTCTCTCTCTCTCTCTCTCTCTCTGAACAACCAGAGAAACATATATATCAAGCTAACTCTCTCTCTCTGAACAACCAGAGAAACATATATATCAAGCTAACACTCTCTCTCTCTCTCTCTCTCTCTGAACAACCAGAGAAACATATATATCAAGCTAACTCTCTCTCTCTCTCTCTCTCTGAACAACCAGAGAAACATATATATCAAGCTAACACTCTCTCTCTCTCTCTCTCTGAACAACCAGAGAAACATATATATCAAGCTAACACTCTCTCTCTCTCTCTCTCTCTCTCTGAACAACCAGAGAAACATATATATCAAGCTAACTCTCTCTCTCTCTCTCTCTCTCTCTCTCTCTCTCTGAACAACCAGAGAAACATATATATCAAGCTAACTCTCAGAGAAACATCTCTCTCTCTCTCTCTCTGAACAACCAGAGAAACATATATATCAAGCTAACACTCTCTCTCTCTCTCTCTCTCTCTCTCTGAACAACCAGAGAAACATATATATCAAGCTAACTCTCTCTCTCTCTCTCTCTCTCTCTGAACAACCAGAGAAACATATATATCAAGCTAACACTCTCTCTCTCTCTCTGAACAACCAGAGAAACATATATATCAAGCTAACACTCTCTCTCTCTCTCTCTCTCTCTCTCTGAACAACCAGAGAAACATATATATCAAGCTAACACTCTCTCTCTCTCTCTCTGAACAACCAGAGAAACATATATATCAAGCTAACACTCTCTCTCTCTCTCTCTGAACAACCAGAGAAACATATATATCAAGCTAACTCTCTCTCTCTCTCAACCAGAGAAACATATATATCTCTCTCTCTCTCTCTCTGAACAACCAGAGAAACATATATATCAAGCTCTCTCTCTCTCTCTCTCTCTGAACAACCAGAGAAACATATATCCATCACTCTCTCTCTGAACAACCAGAGAAACTAACTCTCTCTCTCTCTCTCTCAACCAGAGAAACATATATATCTCTCTCTCTCTCAACCAGAGAAACATATCTCAAGCTAACTCTCTGAACAACCAGAGAAACATATATATCAAGCTAACACTCTCTCTCTCTCTCTCTCTCTCTCTCTCTCTCTGAACAACCAGAGAAACATATATATCAAGCTAACACTCTCTCTCTCTCTCTGAACAACCAGAGAAACATATATATCAAGCTAACACTCTCTCTCTCTCTCTCTGAACAACCAGAGAAACATATATATCAAGCTAACACTCTCTCTCTCTCTCTCTCTCTCTCTCTGAACAACCAGAGAAACATATATATCAAGCTAACTCTCTCTCTCTCTCTCTCTCTCTCTCTCTGAACAACCAGAGAAACATATATATCAAGCTAACTCTCTCTCTCTGAACAACCAGAGAAACATATATATCAAGCTAACACTCTCTCTCTCTCTCTCTCTCTCTCTCTCTGAACAACCAGAGAAACATATATATCAAGCTAACTCTCTCTCTCTCTCTCTGAACAACCAGAGAAACATATATATCAAGCTAACTCTCTCTCTCTCTCTCTCTCTCTCTCTGAACAACCAGAGAAACATATATATCAAGCTAACACTCTCTCTCTCTCTCTCTCTCTGAACAACCAGAGAAACATATATATCCAGCTAACACTCTCTCTCTCTCTCTCTGAACAACCAGGAGAGTAATTTCAGAACACAGGCTTCTCTGTGTGGTAGAGTGTCTGACAAGACAATATCCTGACACACACCTAATTTCCTCTTCCTTCATCTGCATCCCAAATTGGTTCCCTATTTCACGCACTACTTTTCACGCACTACCCCTAGGGCCCTGGCCAGAAAGGCTCTGGGCAAAAGTAGTGAGGAATGAGTATCCTAGATTAGCAATAACATCCTAGATGCATCCTGCTGTCGTGTCACTTAAACTTGACCCCTCAGCTGCTCCGGGGTCACTGCCCTGCGGCCGGCCGGCAAGGTTGTGTGTGTGTTTGCGTGTGTGTGTTTGGGTGCATGTGTTTCTCCGGGAATGGGGTTTAAAGCAAAATATGAATTTCCATGATCTGAAAATGCACAATAAAGTCTTCTTCCTGCTCTGCTCTCATCCTCTCCTCCAGGCAGTAGGTTTTCTCCTGTGGATCGTCTGCTGGGCAGATGTGTTTTACTCTTTCTGGGAAAGAAGCCAGCATGACAGCGATGCCTCCTCCTCCACCCAGGCACCTGTTTATCTGGTCAGCCCCACCATGCTCGGCATCACTATGGTAACAACCAACCCTGTTTATCTGGTCAGCCCCACCCTGCTCGGCATCACTATGGTAACAACCAACGCTGTTTATCTGGTCAGCCCCACCCTGCTCGGCATCACTATGGTAACAACCCACGCTGTTTATCTGGTCAGCCCCACCATGCTCGGCATCACTATGGTAACAACCAACGCTGTTTATCTGGTTAGCCCCACCATGCTCGGCATCACTATGGTAACAACCAACGCTGTTTATCTGGTTAGCCCCACCCTGCTCGGCATCACTATGGTAACAACCAACGCTGTTTATCTGGTTAGCCCCACCCTGCTCGGCATCACTATGGTAACAACCAACGCTGTTTATCTGGTTAGCCCCACCCTGCTCGGCATCACTATGGTAACAACCAACGCTGTTTATCTGGTTAGCCCCACCATGCTCGGCATCACTATGGTAACAACCAACGCTGTTTATCTGGTCAGCCCCACCATGCTCGGCATCACTATGGTAACAACCAACCCTGTTTATCTGGTCAGCCCCACCATGCTCGGCATCACTATCACTGTTTATCTGGTTAGCCCCACCATGCTAACAAACAACAACCCTGTTTATCTGGTTAGCCCCACCATGCTCGGCATCACTATGGTAACAACCAACGCTGTTTATCTGGTTAGCCCCACCATGCTCGGCATCACTATGGTAACAACCAACCCTGTTTATCTGGTTTCGGCATCACTATGGTAACAACCAACGCTGTTTATCTGGTCAGCCCCACCATGCTCGGCATCACTATGGTAACAACCAACCCTGTTTATCTGGTCAGCCCCACCATGCTCGGCATCACTATGGTAACAACCAACGCTGTTTATCTGGTCAGCCCCACCATGCTCGGCATCACTATGGTAACAACCAACCCTGTTTATCTGGTCAGCCCCACCATGCTCGGCATCACTATGGTAACAACCAACGCTGTTTATCTGGTTAGCCCCACCATGCTCGGCATCACTATGGTAACAACCAACCCTGTTTATCTGGTTAGCCCCACCATGCTCGGCATCACTATGGTAACAACCAACGCTGTTTATCTGGTTAGCCCCACCATGCTCGGCATCACTATGGTAACAACCAACCTGTTTATCTGGTTAGCCCCACCATGCTCGGCATCACTATGGTAACAACCAACGCTGTTTATCTGGTTAGCCCCACCATGCTCGGCATCACTATGGTAACAACCAACGCTGTTTATCTGGTTAGCCCCACCATGCTCGGCATCACTATGGTAACAACCAACGCTGTTTATCTGGTTAGCCCCACCATGCTCGGCATCACTATGGTAACAACCAACCCTGTTTATCTGGTTAGCCCCACCATGCTCGGCATCACTATGGTAACAACCAACGCTGTTTATCTGGTTAGCCCCACCATGCTCGGCATCACTATGGTAACAACCAACCCTGTTTATCTGGTCAGCCCCACCATGCTCGGCATCACTATGGTAACAACCAACGCTGTTTATCTGGTTAGCCCCACCATGCTCGGCATCACTATGGTAACAACCAACCCTGTTTATCTGGTCAGCCCCACCATGCTCGGCATCACTATGGTAACAACCAACGCTGTTTATCTGGTCAGCCCCACCATGCTCGGCATCACTATGGTAACAACCAACCCTGTTTATCTGGTCAGCCCCACCATGCTCGGCATCACTATGGTAACAACCAACGCTGTTTATCTGGTCAGCCCCACCATGCTCGGCATCACTATGGTAACAACCAACCCTGTTTATCTGGTTAGCCCCACCATGCTCGGCATCACTATGGTAACAACCAACGCTGTTTATCTGGTTAGCCCCACCATGCTCGGCATCACTATGGTAACAACCAACGCTGTTTATCTGGTTAGCCCCACCATGCTCGGCATCACTATGGTAACAACCAACGCTGTTTATCTGGTTAGCCCCACCATGCTCGGCATCACTATGGTAACAACCAACCCTGTTTATCTGGTTAGCCCCACCATGCTCGGCATCACTATGGTAACAACCAACGCTGTTTATCTGGTTAGCCCCACCATGCTCGGCATCACTATGGTAACAACCAACGCTGTTTATCTGGTTAGCCCCACCATGCTCGGCATCACTATGGTAACAACCAACGCTGTTTATCTGGTTAGCCCCACCATGCTCGGCATCACTATGGTAACAACCAACACTGTTTATCTGGTTAGCCCCACCATGCTCGGCATCACTATGGTAACAACCAACGCTGTTTATCTGGTTAGCCCCACCATGCTCGGCATCACTATGGTAACAACCAACGCTGTTTATCTGGTCAGCCCCACCATGCTCGGCATCACTATGGTAACAACCAACGCTGTTTATCTGGTTAGCCCCACCATGCTCGGCATCACTATGGTAACAACAACGCTGGTAACAACCAACGTTTATCTGGTCAGCCCCACCATGCTCGGCATC
Organism: Oncorhynchus gorbuscha; assembly: GCF_021184085.1. Taxonomy (NCBI): domain Eukaryota; kingdom Metazoa; phylum Chordata; class Actinopteri; order Salmoniformes; family Salmonidae; genus Oncorhynchus; species Oncorhynchus gorbuscha. The sequence goes on from NW_025745813.1 coordinate 192,612, forward strand.
ACTATGGTAACAACCCACGCTGTTTATCTGGTTAGCCCCACCATGCTCGGCATCACTATGGTAACAACCCACGCTGTTTATCTGGTCAGCCCCACCATGCTCGGCATCACTATGGTAACAACCAACGCTGTTTATCTGGTTAGCCCCACCCTGCTCGGCATCACTATGGTAACAACCAACGCTGTTTATCTGGTTAGCCCCACCCTGCTCGGCATCACTATGGTAACAACCAACGCTGTTTATCTGGTTAGCCCCACCCTGCTCGGCATCACTATGGTAACAACCAACGCTGTTTATCTGGTTAGCCCCACCATACTCGGCATCACTATGGTAACAACCAACGCTGTTTATCTGGTCAGCCCCACCATGCTCGGCATCACTATGGTAACAACCAACCCTGTTTATCTGGTCAGCCCCACCATGCTCGGCATCACTATGGTAACAACCAACGCTGTTTATCTGGTCAGCCCCACCATGCTCGGCATCACTATGGTAACAACCAACCCTGTTTATCTGGTTAGCCCCACCATGCTCGGCATCACTATGGTAACAACCAACGCTGTTTATCTGGTTAGCCCCACCATGCTCGGCATCACTATGGTAACAACCAACGCTGTTTATCTGGTTAGCCCCACCATGCTCGGCATCACTATGGTAACAACCAACGCTGTTTATCTGGTTAGCCCCACCATGCTCGGCATCACTATGGTAACAACCAACGCTGTTTATCTGGTTAGCCCCACCATGCTCGGCATCACTATGGTAACAACCAACCCTGTTTATCTGGTCAGCCCCACCATGCTCGGCATCACTATGGTAACAACCAACGCTGTTTATCTGGTCAGCCCCACCATGCTCGGCATCACTATGGTAACAACCAACGCTGTTTATCTGGTTAGCCCCACCATGCTCGGCATCACTATGGTAACAACCAACGCTGTTTATCTGGTCAGCCCCACCATGCTCGGCATCACTATGGTAACAACCAACCCTGTTTATCTGGTCAGCCCCACCATGCTCGGCATCACTATGGTAACAACCAACCCTGTTTATCTGGTTAGCCCCACCATGCTCGGCATCACTATGGTAACAACCAACGCTGTTTATCTGGTTAGCCCCACCATGCTCGGCATCACTATGGTAACAACCAACGCTGTTTATCTGGTTAGCCCCACCATGCTCGGCATCACTATGGTAACAACCAACGCTGTTTATCTGGTTAGCCCCACCATGCTCGGCATCACTATGGTAACAACCAACCCTGTTTATCTGGTTAGCCCCACCATGCTCGGCATCACTATGGTAACAACCAACGCTGTTTATCTGGTTAGCCCCACCATGCTCGGCATCACTATGGTAACAACCAACGCTGTTTATCTGGTTAGCCCCACCATGCTCGGCATCACTATGGTAACAACCAACACTGTTTATCTGGTTAGCCCCACCATGCTCGGCATCACTATGGTAACAACCAACGCTGTTTATCTGGTTAGCCCCACCATGCTCGGCATCACTATGGTAACAACCAACACTGTTTATCTGGTCAGCCCCACCATGCTCGGCATCACTATGGTAACAACCAACCCTGTTTATCTGGTTAGCCCCACCATGCTCGGCATCACTATGGTAACAACCAACCCTGTTTATCTGGTCAGCCCCACCATGCTCGGCATCACTATGGTAACAACCAACGCTGTTTATCTGGTTAGCCCCACCATGCTCGGCATCACTATGGTAACAACCCACGCTGTTTATCTGGTTAGCCCCACCATGCTCGGCATCACTATGGTAACAACCAACGCTGTTTATCTGGTTAACCCCACCATGCTCGGCATCACTATGGTAACAACCAACCCTGTTTATCTGGTTAGCCCCACCATGCTCGGCACCGTGCTAGCAATCAACACTGTGGGCTGGATCAAAAGGGTCTTAGCTGAGGGGGGGTCGGCCTGTAAGGGTCTTAGCTGGGGGAGTGGTCGGCCTGTAAGGGTCTTAGCTGGGGGAGTGGTCGGCCTGTAAGGGTCTTAGCTGGGGGAGTGGTCGGCCTGTAAGGGTCTTAGCTGGGGGAGTGGTTGGCCTGTAAGGGTCTTAGCTGGGGGGAGTGGTTGGCCTGTAAGGGTCTTAGCTGGGAGGGGAGTGGTCGGCCTGTAAGGGTCTTAGCTGGGGGGGAGTGGTCGGCCTGTGGGGTCTTAGCTGGGAGGGGAGTGGTCGGCCTGTAACTTAGCTGGGAGGGGAGTGGTCGGCCTGTAAGGGTCTTAGCTGGGAGGGAGTGGTCGGCCTGTAAGGGTCTTAGCTGGGAGGGGAGTGGTCGGCCTGTAAGGGTCTTAGCTGGGAGGGGAGTGGTCGGCCTGTAAGGGTCTTAGCTGGGAGGGGAGTGGTCGGCCTGTAAGGGTCTTAGCTGGGAGGGGAGTGGTCGGCCTGTAAGGGTCTTAGCTGGGAGGGGAGTGGTCGGCCTGTAAGGGTCTTAGCTGGGAGGGGAGTGGTCGGCCTGTAAGAGTCTTAGCTGGGGGAGTGGTCGGCCTGTAAGGGTCTTAGCTGGAGGGGAGTGGTCGGCCTGTAAGGGTCTTAGCTGGGGGGAGGGGGTGTTAGCCAGTCCGGGCCCCGGGAAAGAACATTTGAGTGATTCAGTATAATACTGTCTACCAGTACCCAGTATCTAGTGATTCAGTATAATACTGTGTCTACCAGTACCCAGTATCTAGTGATTCAGTATAATACTGTGTCTACCAGTACCCAGTATCTAGTGATTCAGTATAATACTGTGTCTACCAGTATCTAGTGATTCAGTATAATACTGTGTCTACCAGTATCTAGTGATTCAGTATAATACTGTGTCTACCAGTACCCAGTATCTAGTGATTCAGTATAATACTGTCTACCAGTATCTAGTGATTCAGTATAATACTGTCTACCAGTATCTAGTGATTCAGTATAATACTGTGTCTACCAGTACCCAGTATCTAGTGATTCAGTATAATACTGTGTCTACCAGTATCTAGTGATTCAGTATAATACTGTCTACCAGTATCTAGTGATTCAGTATAATACTGTCTACCAGTACCCAGTACCTTGCTGCCTTGTCATAGTCCCAGTATGTAGTGATTCAATATAAATACTGTATGAATGTAGTCAGTAGGAGGAGTGGTTTTTATAGTGTTATTAACACCTGGGCATGATTGGTACATGTTGGTAAGAGCATGGCGCTAGCAACGGCAAGGTCGCGGGTTCAATTCCCGCGAGGATCAAATGCATAATATTAAACGTGTGTGCACTCACAAGTGGTGTCAGATCTGAACGGGATGTACGTGTTCTATGTGTGTGTGTGTGTGTGTGTGTGTGTGTGTGTGTGTGTGTGTGTGTGTGTGTGTGTGTGTGTGTGTGTGTGTGTGTGTGTGTGTGTGTTGTCCTAATGTGTGTGTGTGTGTGTTGTCCTAGTGTGTGTGTGTGTGTTGTCCTAATGTGTGTGTGTGTGTGTTGTCCTAATGTGTGTGTGTGTGTGTTGTCCTAATGTGTGTGTGTGTGTATATGTTGTCCTAATGTGTGTGTGTGTGTATATGTTGTCCTAATGTGTGTGTGTGTGTATATGTTGTCCTAATGTGTGTGTGTGTGTATATGTTGTCCTAATGTGTGTGTGTGTGTGTATATGTTGTCCTAATGTGTGTGTGTGTGTGTATATGTTGTCCTAATGTGTGTGTGTGTGTATATGTTGTCCTAATGTGTGTGTGTGTGTATATGTTGTCCTAATGTGTGTGTGTGTGTATATGTTGTCCTAATGTGTGTGTGTGTGTATATGTTGTCCTAATGTGTGTGTGTGTGTATATGTTGTCCTAATGTGTGTGTATATGTTGTCCTAATGTGTGTGTATGTGTTCTAATGTGTGTGTGTGTATATGTTCTAGTGTGTGTGTGTGTGTATGTTGTTCTAATGTGTGTGTGTGTGTGTGTGTGTATATGTTGTTCTAATGTGTGTGTGTGTGTGTGTGTGTGTGTGTGTGTTGTTCTAATGTGTGTGTGTCTGTGTGTGTTGTTCTAATGTGTGTGTGTGTGTGTGTGTATATGTTGTTCTAATGTGTGTGTGTTCTCTCCCCAGCTGCTAGCCACCCTCCTGACCCAGTATGAGAGGTTAAAAGGAGTCCAGTCTTCAGGGGTGATGCTCAACTTCTGGCTGGTGGCCGTCCTCTGTGCTTCCGTCACATTCAGATCCAAGATCATACAAGCCCTCAACGAGGTGAGAGAGAGACAGGTTGTGTGTTAGAGCTGGGACGATGAACGGTCATACAAGCCCTCAACGAGGTGAGAGAGAGACAGGTTGTGTGTTAGAGCTGGGACGATGAACCCAGAATTACAGATATTTTTATTTTATTTCACCTTTATTTAACCAGGTAGGCTAGTTGAGAACAAGTTCTCATTTGCAACTGTGACCTGTCCAAGATAAAGCGTAGCAGTGTGAACAGACAGCAACAGAGTTACACATGGAGTAAACAATTAACAAGTCAATAACACAGTAGTAGAAAAAATAGAGATTTTGTTACACAATGTCCCTGTGGATTGTTCTAGAACCATTATTTGGGGTGATTTTGTTACACAACGTCCCTGTTGGAACCATTGTTCTAGAACCATTATTTGGGGTGATTTTGTTATACAACGTCCCTGTGGATTGTTCTAGAACCATTATTTGGGGTGATTTTGTTATACAATGTTCCTGTGGATTGTTCTAGAACCATTATTTGGGGTGATTTTGTTATACAATGTTCCTGTGGATTGTTCTAGAACCATTATTTGGGGTGATTTTGTTATACAATGTCCCTGTGGATTGTTCTAGAACCATTATTTGGGGTGGTTTTGTTATACAATGTTCCTGTGGATTGTTCTAGAACCATTATTTGGGGTGATTTTGTTACACAACGTCCCTGAACCATTATCTGGATTTTGTTCTAGAACCATTATTTGGGGTGATTTTGTTATACAATGTTCCTGTGGATTGTTCTAGAACCATTATTTGGGTTGATTGTGTTACACAATGTTCCTGTGGATTGTTCTAGAACCATTATTTGGGGTGATTTTGTTACACAACGTCCCTGTGGATTGTTCTAGAACCATTATCTGATTTTGTTACACAACGTTCCTGTGGATTGTTCTAGAATCATAATGTGGTCAAGTAATAGCCTAGTATGTTGATTCCTGCTAGCCTTTATGCATTATCATGTGTGATTCCTGCTATACCCTGAAACTGCTCTGCCTGTCTGTTTGTTTGTTTGCTGTCGTCTGCTGACTCACTTCCTCTCTCCGCTGTGACACGGAGGAGGTAGAGATTCATTCTGAGAAGCATAATCATATGACCGTTGCTCAAAATGCTACTGTGGGGGTGGGGGTGGGGGGGGTTGTAGTTACAGATTTACATTTACATTTAAGTCATTTAGCAGACGCTCTTATCCAGAGTGACTTACAAATTGGTGCATTCACCTTATGACATCCAGTGGAACAGCCACTTTACAATACTGCATCTAAATCTTTTAAGGGGGGGGGGGGGTAGAAGGATTACTTTATCCTATCCTAGGTATTCCTTAAAGAGGTTACAGAGAGTCACAGCTTTCTGGGAGTTTTCCAGGTATCTCTCACCTCTTAGTGTTGTGTTCATGGCAACACTTTACAACCGGACTAGGCTGGAGTTAGTATGGTTCTGATGAACCCGCCGAGCCGAGCGCGCCAGGCCTAGAGCTGGGAAGTTAGGCCTAGAGCTGGGAAGTTAGGCCTAGAGCTGGGAAGTTAGGCCTAGAGCTGGGAAGTTAGGCCTAGAGCTGGGAAGTTAGGCCTAGAGCTGGGAAGTTAGGCCTAGAGCTGGGAAGTTAGGCCTAGAGCTGGGAAGTTAGGCCTAGAGCTGGGAAGTTAGGCCTAGAGCTGGGAAGTTAGGCCTAGAGCTGGGAAGTTAGGCCTAGAGCTGGGAAGTTAGGCCTAGAGCTGGGAAGTTAGGCCTAGAGCTGGGAAGTTGGGCCTAAGAGCTGGGAAGTTGGGCCTAAGAGCTGGGAAGTTGGGCCTAAGAGCTGGGAAGTTGGGCCTAAGAGCTGGGAAGTTGGGCCTAAGAGCTGGGAAGTTGGGCCTAAGAGCTGGGAAGTTGGGCCTAAGAGCTGGGAAGTTGGGCCTAAGAGCTGGGAAGTTGGGCCTAAGAGCTGGGAAGTTGGGCCTAAGAGCTGGGAAGTTGGGCCTAAGAGCTGGGAAGTTGGGCCTAAGAGCTGGGAAGTTGGGCCTAAGAGCTGGGAAGTTGGGCCTAAGAGCTGGGAAGTTGGGCCTAAGAGCTGGGAAGTTGGGCCTAAGAGCTGGGAAGTTGGGCCTAAGAGCTGGGAAGTTGGGCCTAAGAGCTGGGAAGTTGGGCCTAAGAGCTGGGAAGTTGGGCCTAAGAGCTGGGAAGTTGGGCCTAAGAGCTGGGAAGTTGGGCCTAAGAGCTGGGAAGTTGGGCCTAAGAGCTGGGAAGTTGGGCCTAAGAGCTGGGAAGTTGGGCCTAAGAGCTGGGAAGTTGGGCCTAAGAGCTGGGAAGTTAGGCCTAGGGCTGGGAAGTTAGGCCTAGGGCTGGGAAGTTAGGCCTAGGGCTGGGAAGTTGGGCCTAGGGCTGGGAAGTTGGGCCTAGGGCTGGGAAGTTGGGCCTAGAGCTGGGAAGTTGGGCCTAGAGCTGGGAAGTTGGGCCTAGAGCTGGGAAGTTGGGCCTAGAGCTGGGAAGTTGGGCCTAGAGCTGGGAAGTTGGGCCTAGAGCTGGGAAGTTGGGCCTAGAGCTGGGAAGTTGGGCCTAGAGCTGGGAAGTTGGGCCTAGAGCTGGGAAGTTGGGCCTAGAGCTGGGAAGTTGGGCCTAGAGCTGGGAAGTTGGGCCTAGAGCTGGGAAGTTGGGCCTAGAGCTGGGAAGTTAGGCCTAGAGCTGGGAAGTTCCTGTAGGACATTAGGCTAATCTAACTGTAAATATGATGTTGTTGCTAGATAGCCTTGTAGGCTAATTGATTAATCAATCTAGCAACAATATCATATTTACAGTTAGATTAGCCTACATGGCTATCTAGCAACAACATATTTACAGTTAGATTAGTCTACATGGCTATCTAGCCACAATATCAATATCTACTGTTAGTTATCTAGTTTAGTGTTTTGATGTCAGCCAATTCTCTGAAGAGGCCAAAAATAAATGTGATCATTGTGGATCCTTTTGACAGGTTGCACATCAACCACTCCTTCCCTGGATATGTGGCATGGGAATATCTTACTTTTTGAATCGTAGTCTACCATCTCAGTTGTCTTACCTGTCCATGGAAACACACCGTCTAGAGCCCTGTTTGCTGATGTAACCCTGGAAACACACCGACTAGAGCCCTGCTTGCTGATGTAACCCTGGAAACACACCGTCTAGAGC